>NC_133661.1:232462196-232523934 GCF_037893015.1 Macrotis lagotis
CCCCACAGCACATTTTTGAAGAAGGACAGTGTCAAAGGAGAGAGAAAATGCAATGAATGGTAGTGGTGAGGAATGGATGGAGGGAATTACAATCAGCAAAAGCAACAGTCAAAAATATGGAAATACTACTGTGATGGATTTATGATAAAGAAAGTGATTCACCAGAGACAGAACTGAACACAGCTATCAGAAAACAGACTGAAACACAAACACACACACACACACACACACACACACACACACACACACAGCCATAAAATATGTTATAGCATATTGCTTTCAAGTTAAAATGTCAAATGTCAGCAATAACATTGATATCATAGTTGGAATTTTTAAAAAGAACAACTACATATGTATAAATTAAACATAATTTAATTCATCTGGAGGTTCTGAAAAAATATTATATCACATCTATGAGGGGGATGAATTTTTGACCAGTGGGAATTAACATACATTTTAAACTGTTTAATGAATGATTTTGATGATATTAAATTAAAATATTTTTGCACTAATATAACCAGTGCTGTCAAAATTAGAAGGAAAGCAGAAAGATAAGAAATAATCTTCACAAAAGAGAGGTCTGATAAAGATCTCCTTTCTAAAATATATAGAGTACTGCCTCAAATTAATTAGGTCACAAATCATTCCACAATTGTATCAAAGGTTATGAATAGACATTTTTCAAATGAAGAAATTAAAGCTATATATAATCATATGAAAAAATGTTCTAAATCATCATTGATTAGAAAAATGCAAGATAAAACAACTCACCTCACATCAATCAGAATGGCCAACATGAGAAAAAAAAAGAAAATTATCAAGGTTGGAGAGGTTATGGGAGGATTTAGACATTGTGGTCTTTCTGGTGGAGTTGTGAACAGATCCAACCATTCTGGACAGTCATATGAAACTATGCTCAAAGAGGAATAAAACTATTCATACCATTTGACCCAGAAATTCCAATTCCAGTTTTATATGCACAAGAAATTATTGAAAAAAGGGAAGTCTTACATGTTCTAAAATATTCATGGCAGTTCTTTTAGTAGTGGCAAAGAATTAGACATTGAAGGGATGTCCATCAATTGAGGAACTGCCAAACAAGTTATGCTACATGATTACTATGGAATATTATTGTTCTATAAGAAAACCATATATTTTAATCTAGAGAAACAAGGAATTACAGTATCTGAAGCTGAGTGAAGGGAGCAGAACCAAGAGAATATTCCACACATTATGAGATAAACATGGATGCAGCTCCTTTCAGTAGTTCAGAGAGCTAGGACAACCTTATTAAACAAGCTATGGACAATGTTATCCCCATGCAGTAGAAAAAACAAAACAAAACAAGCAAAAAATAATCCTTCAGAATCTGAGCCACACTACATTCACTTTGTAAAGAAGTATCTCTTATGTATTGATTTCCTTCAATCCTAATTCCTTATACCAAAAATGTCTAACCTGTAAACATGTATATCACAAATGTATAAGTACAGTATTAAGGTGAGTATTTGTTTCTGGAGGGAGGGGGGAGGGAGGGTGGAAGGAAATTCTGGAACTTAAAAATATCCATATGCATATGGATGAATGTTAAAAAGCTTTCATAACATGTATTTGGAAAAGTAAAAATCAATAAAAAGATGAAAATAACTATGATTCAATGAAAAGTGAGCTAATTATAGGCTGTAAGTCAAGGAAAATTTCAGTGATTTAAGAAAAGACTCTTGATCAAGTGCAGGGAGGAGGTAAGGGATGGCTTTATGAGATTGTGATGTTTGATTGATATCTTGAAAGAAAGGACATATAAATATCTGTAGATTGAAGGGCTCACACATGAATAATGGCAAAGAATTTAGAAAGAATAAAGGATATGTGGATATGTGGATAAATCAGAATAGTATGACCAAGTTGCAGCAGAACAAAAGGAAGAAAAGAAGAAATAAAACTAGAAAAGTAAGTCAGATCTAGATTGTAAAAGGTCTTGAATGTCACAACCTTAGTTTATTCATTCTTAGAAAGGGAATGGAATATCACTGGATATATTGGAAGAGAGGAATAACATGATAGTATAATTATGTTAGAAAGACTGTTTAAGCAGTATTATAAAGAAAAGGCTAAAAATGAAGGTCAGTTAGAATGCAGTTACAGTCATAACAATATCAAGTGATAAGAACCTACATCATAATGGAGGTGATGGGGTAGAGAGGTGAAAATGAATACAAAAGATATTATAAAATTTGAAAAGCCTTGGCAATAAATTGAATGGAGTGGGAGAGGAAGAGATAAGTGTTAAAAATGATTCTAAGCTTAGGGGCCTTTTTTGATATAAATCAAAATAGTGAAATTAAGTGCTGGGCAGTCAAGGAGTTTCCAAACAATAAATGAGGATGTTTGATTTGGATATGTCATAAATGAGGCATAGTCAGGAAATTCTTGCAATTATATCCATCTGATATTTGGAAATACAGAAATAGAATGATGTTGAAAACTTCGGGATGGTGGAAGTTACATTTTTGATAGTCATTTGCACAAAAGTAGATAATTTCACTGAGATGTAGTGTAATATGAGCAAGAGTAGATTGCATAATATTTAAGGGTTATAGGTAGAAATAAGGTCTATTGAGAAAGAGTCTGGGTGGTGATGTAAAGTGCATCCAGACTGGGAGGTAGGAACCCCGACTCTGCAGTTGAGCATCAGAGGTAAGAGATAAGTTGGGTGGGGACTTGGACCCGAAGTCAGAGGAGGGGAGAGGAACAGGGCCAGGGCATGAGTGGGAACCCCAGGAGGGTGGGGGGAGGAGAGCCGGCTCTGCTTCCCCCAAGGCCAGCTGACCCAGGCTCTTGGAACCTGGGCACGAGTGAAGCACTACTTTCAATGGAATCCCATTCTCTCCAAGGTCCATCCGGACCACTCTTCGAGAGCCAGTACTGCCCAGTATACGCTTATTGACTTGGCCCCTTCCGTGAGGTTGGGAGGTGGTCAGCCAGAGACACATTCTTGGGCTGCTTCTGAGACTCAGATACCTCAGAGATCCAAAGAAGCAGAACTCCACAATGCCCTCAACTCGACAGGTCCAAAGCATGAATTGTACAAAACCACCAAGCAGGGGCAGATGAAGACTAAGGATGCTGATATTAAGAACACTAAAAAGAGCTACAAACCTTTAAGTCAACAATGAGCTGAGGAAGAACTCAAGGAGAAGAATCAACTGTTAGAGCCAGCTAACAAGCATTTGCATGTGAAACTAACTGAAAGACAGGAAGAGGTGAAGGTCCTGACTGAAGGGATGGAATTGATGGAGAAATCTCAGGATAGCTTCTTGACAGTTTTGGAGAATTGCAATATTGATCCAGACAAAGAGATCCTGGGAAACCTGCAAGAAACAATGAAAAGGGAAATGGAGTCTTTGTTGGTCTTTGAAAAACTGAAAGATCAACTGAAACATTTTAAGCAGAAAGCTACAAAGAGAAAAGAGGACTTACAGGTATTGAAAGCTAAATTGAAGATAGATGAAGAGGAAAGAGCTCGAATCCTAGAAAAACAGGAAGCATTCAACAATGAAAAAGAAGAACTCACAATCACCTTTGAGGGAATGAAATAAATGTTAGCAATTCCTTAAGATCAGGTCAAACTAAAAGAACATTTCCTTAAATTTTCCTAAGATAGAACTTCCCTTATTCTCCCAACTAAAATATGATCAGAAGCAAAACTGGAATAATCTAAGTTTGTATTGAGAAATATTCCTGCCATAGAAACTTATGTTGTCCAAGCAATCAGATATGTGAATCATCTGTTGGTAGATAACCTTAAGATCCAACTAGGAGAACTAGACCTTTGGTTGCCTTCCTGTAATAACAATTCAGCTTGAGGGCAGAATCAGGAATTGAAATGACTTATCAGAATATTCAAGAAGTGTCCTTCCCATACTGGGTACTGGAAATTTAAAATGTTAAATTGTTTGTAGAGATGTCCTTAAAAGAAGAGGGGAGGAATGCAGGTAGATGACTAATATCTTTCTGAAATAACTGAATAGAATAATAAGACTTTGAATGATTCTTTATTGTGATCATTTTTGGCCCAACTCACCTGGTGTTTGGATTTGTTTGTTTGTTTATTCATTCATTTATTTAATCATTCATTCATTCATTTATATTTATTTATTTATTTACAAAATACTTCTATAAATAAAATGACAATTTTTTATACTAGCACAAAAATAAAAAGGGCCTATCAAAAGAAATGAGTAATCAAAAAGTTAAGAGAATAAACAGAGTGTAGCATTATAGAAGTCAAGGAAGAAAAATGGCAAAAAGAGTTGGTCTAGAATATCAAATGTGGAAGAAAGTTCAAGAAGGATGAAGATAAAAAAGAAGATGTTGTCTTTAGTGATAAAGATTACCTTGATTACCTTGTAGTAGTAGTAGTAGTAGTAGTAGTAGTAGTAGTAGTAGTAGTAGTAGTAGTAGTAGTAGTAGCAACAATGAAGAAGCAAGGAAAATAGATTTCATTGAATTATAAAATAGGTATTTAGAAAGTAGACTTAAGTAACCAGAGATTCTTCCTAGAAGTTTTGTGATGAAAATGAAGAGATTTTAATGATGATAAAAGATATTTTTATTTTATTGCTATTAGAGTAAGAGAGATATGAATATTTTATAGGGTGAAAGGAAAAGTCTGGTAAACAAAGAAAAATTAGATACCTGTGTTTCTTCTGACTAGAAAGTCTTGAACATAGGGACTGCTTCCCTCTTACCCTTGCATATAAAGTCTGGCACATTGCCCACACACTTAATAACTGCTTATTGATTGATTGGTGAGAGTTGGGGGAGTTTGATAGAGCATTTCTAGAGGATACAGGAAACAATGGAATTAAGTAAACAGGTGAAGGGGTTAATTTTGTCAAGGTAAAGGACTACCTCATTCTCTTGAGAAAGGAGAGAAAGAGTAATGATGGATGAATGCATTGAGTGGTTGACGAAAGGAGGAAGGTGATGAGGCAGTGTATGAAGGATGAACTTAATTTTCTACACAGAGTATAAGGTCTTTTGCTGAACCACAAGAAAGGTGAAGGTCAGAGCAGCTGATACTGTCTGGAATAAACAGAGAGGAGTAAGACAGAAGCACTAAGATGAATAAAAGAATTGCCATATTGGGGGGCGGCTAGGTGGTGTAGTGGATAAAGCACTGGCCTTGGAGTCAGGAATAACTGGGTTCAAATCTGGTCTCAGACACTTAATAATTACTTAGCTGTGTGGCCTTTGGCAAGCCACTTAACCCCATCTGCCTTGCAAAAAAAAAAAAAAAAAACAACCTAAGAGTTGCCAAATCTTACAGAGGGCCCAGTTCAGATTAGTGAGTATAATTTTATAATGAACTTAGCTAGCATGTTCTTTAGTTCTTCTTTCAAATTGTTTTCTTGTTCAGAATAGGAGCAGAGAACTAAGGACAAGGCAGGCCTAAAGGATAAAAGGTCAAGATGGTAAGAGAAAGGAGAGATGAAGTGAAGACTTTTTTTTAGTGGCTAATAATATGGTCAAGACTGAAAAGGCTTATGAAATTTTTTTCAATATCCATCCACAAAATCCTTTCTACAACATAAAGTTTAGACCAAATAAATCAGATTATTTCCAATCTCCTTTATTGTCAATACCTACAAGTTGCTGATTTAGTGTTTAAGTGGGATATGGGATATTCATATCACAATCAAAATTAATACTCAGTTGCCAGTCAAGGAAGTATTTACTGTGACTTCTCTCCCTCTACCCCCCACCAAAAAAAAATCTCACTTTACCTTCACTTTTTCCTTCCTTTTTCCTTGATATAATAACACATTTTGTAGCAAAGACTTATCAAAACAACAAAGTAATAATGAATCTTATCAAACAATGATGAAAATCTCATATACAGTAATTTTTCATGATATAAGCATGTATCTCCCATACCAGAAATAATATTACAATTCAACTATTCACCTCTAACTTTGAAATATCTTCTGGTAGAGAAAATGTGTTCTATTGAACTTTTTTTTCAAAATTTGATGCATATTCTGATTAAATATATGACTAATTTTGTGTTTTAATCATATATTTTTCCTTTAAAAATCATAGATTACACATGTGCTATGATAAATAATGAGAATATATAATACACTAAGACAGATGTATCAAATACCCAGCCATTTATTTACTTATTTCCTACAATATGCCAGAGTGCAGCCAAATAAATATTAAAATGTAACTCTGAAATATTTAACATAAGTAAATAATACAATAAAGCATGGCTATATTATATATGTTAAAACTAAGTCATATAAAAATTTCAGAGATCCTTATTTTGGATGAGTGGTTCTCTGAGTTTGTCACTACTGTAATAAGAGACAATTTCTCACCTCAATTAGCTTTCAATGTGATGAAAGATGTACATAAATACCTATAATATGATATGGATAATTTAGTCACTGTCTAAAGCATAATTCCAAACTCCCTTTTGGAGAATGGACCAAATTACAGTTATACCAATATTGTGTTAATGTTTTTGTTATTCCATACTTTCACAATAGTGACTAATTTTATCTGCTTTTATGTTTGTCAGACTTCTATGTATGGTGAAATGAAATTCCAATTTGTTTTGATTTTCTTTTATTATACTATGAGTGATGTGAAACAATATTTCCCTGTGCTATATGATTATGATAGTTTGCAATTCTTTTCAAATCTATGTTGTCCTATTCTTTGATCACTTAAATATTACAGAATGATTCTTGGTATGTATCTGTGGTCTTTATCAACATATCTTAAACATCAGTCCCTTATCAGGGCCTTTTGGTGGAAGTGTGTTTTCCTGATCAAAAAACTTCTCATTTTACTGTCATTGTTTGACTTTGTTATTGCAGCAGATTCTCTCTTCTGTCTGTTGACTGTCGCTTTGTCTCTCTGGAATTCTAATTGCTACTGTTTCCCCCCTCTCTTTTTCCCTTTCTCTTTTTCTCTCTTCTCTTTTCTGATAAGTTCTTTAATACTAACATCATATACTTATTTTGATCTTGTTATGGCTTATAATATAACATTTTTATCTTAGCAGTTTTTCCTGAGTTCTTGTCAAATAGGAAATAATTTTATTTAGTTTTTCTCTAATTTACATTTTTAGCCTCATGAAATATTGAACTATTGAACCCAACTGTTTCTGATTCTTTATTATCTAATCTGTTGCACTGATCTAATTGCACATTTTATTCAGTGTGTGAGACTGTATTTAAACTCTGTTCTTCCAAACTCCAAATTTAGTGCTTTTCTTTATGTCAGTTCTTTAACCTAAGTGGTACAAGAGAAGTTGTGATAAGCAGTAAATTGTCAACCTCAGACTCAGGAATAATAGAGTTGAAGACCTGTCACTTCCTTTCGCATACCAGGTTTGTGACCTCACTGTCCCAAGAATGTCTCCAGAAACTGCTTAAAACAGGTGAATAGTAGCATTTTTAGACAGAGCTTCTCCATTGAGAAGAATTGACATGCCAAGAAAGAAATTGAGATTCTTCCATGTTTAAAATAAGATTATTGCCAATTTATACTGTTCCCTATCTACTTTGGGTATAACTATTTGCATGTTTTTCCCCAGAAGTCTGTGAACCATATGCAAGAAAAACTATTTTAATTCTTGCTGTCTTTTAGCTGTTCCTGTGTCTTGTTATTTTCTCTAATTCTACATAACATCATCATCATCATTAGGCTTTCTTTGTTTCCTTAGCATTTATGGGCTTCATGTTATACAGTATTATTATTATTATTATTATTATTATTATTATTATTATTGAATTACTTCCTTTCCCATTCTCTACTGTCCAGTTGTTTAATTTTTCTTGCCATCACTCCCACGTTAAATTGTAGCCTCAATCTTCCTGCCTTAATATTGGCTATCCTCCATTATTAGAATGCACTCCATTATCATCTTCACTGTATTGATTCTCTTACTTAAAGATCTGACTAGAGTAGCATTTTTTATACAAAACTGCTTTTTTACTTTCCCAACTATTAATTCTTCCCTCCCTATCTAGTTTGCATTTAGTATATTTATTTAGTATATGATTAAAAGTATTCCTTCCTTCTTCCCTCCCTCCTTTCCTATCTTCTTTCCTTCTTTCCCTCTCTTTCTCTCTTTTTCTTCCTCCCTCCTCTCCCTCCCTTCTGTCACTGTCCAAAAAATAAATCATATATCATCTTCTTGAGGTTATAATCCTCCAGACTGAAGGACAAACAATAACAGGAACATAAATATGCATTTTCTTTTCTTATGGACAATAAGTTCCATTAGATTAGATACTATGTCATTTTGCTGTAGGATCCCCTGTGTTTATCACAGTGTCTGTGACTGTTTCTAAAATTTCTCCAGATGTCTTGGGGCTTTCAGACTAGATATCTTTTTTCTAAATAATTTAATGCTCTTTTGGTTTTTTTTTTCAATTTCAAGGAAAGATTTGCTACATTCAACTTTTTGGAATCTTTTGCATTTCACATTTTACTACTTCCCTCTCTTCCCTTCCATCTCCCTATGAGAGGGATCTGATATAGGTTATACACATGAAAAATTATGTTTAGCATGTTTCTATATTAATAATATTGTGAAAGAAGAATCAGAACTAAGGGGGGAATGATAAAGATGTTTAAAAAGGTAAAACAAGTTTAAAAAAGTAAAAATTTTATGCTTTGCTCTGTATTCAGACTACATAGTTTTTGCTCTGGATAAGCATGACATTTTCCATCAAAAGTCATTTTAAAATTTTCCTTGGTCACTGAATTACTCAGAAAAGTCACACAATGCTGCTACTAATGTGAACAATATTCTGGTTCTGCAGGAACCATTCAGCATCAATTCATGCAAGTCTTTCCATGATTTTCTGATGTCTACCTGTTCATCATCTCTTATAGAACAATAGTAAGAAAAAACATTTTTATACCAAAAATTTTCCATCTACATCCCTATTAATTGGCATCCCCTAATTTTCAATTATTTGCCACTACAAAAAAGATATGCTATAAATATTTTTGTAACTTGGTTATTTTTTCCCTTTTGTATGATCTCTTTGATATATAGGCCTAGTAGTATTAGTATTAGTAGTAGTAGTACTAGTAGTAGTAGTAGTAGTAGTAGTAGTATTGCTGAATTGAAGGATAAGCACAGTTTTATTGCCCTTTGGACATAGTTTTGAATCTCTTCCTAGTCAGATTGGTTCATGACTCCATTAACAAGGCATTTACTATACCAGTTCAAGAAATATGCCTTAAATCTAAATTTGGCTTTCATTGACTGGATAATAAAAATAATAATTCCCAGTCCAAGTCTATTTTTTTTTATTGTTTAGGCTTTGATGTGCTCAGTGATACACTCAATGAGGTGTAAATGGCAATTGTTTCAGTTTTAAACAGAAAACTTGAGAGTCCTCCCCTAAGAATTGATTGATAAGGGCATGCCATGGTGGCAGTGTCTCCCATGTCACACAATTAATTCCAAAGTTCTCAAGAGAGACTGTGAGTATTCTTGTATCACTTTTTCTGACCACCATGTGAGAACTTATATGAATTCTCCATAATATAATCTATTTTGGCAAACTTAAATTTGCCATTCCAGCCCATCAGAGATGTGCTATCTATAGTAGCATTTAAATGCTTGACAGATGAGTTGGAGAATGATCTCAGTGTCTGCTGTCTTAACCAGCTAGATTATCTTCAGAATTTTCCAAAAAAAGATTTCAAATGAAAATCATTGCGTTTCTTCGCATGGCACTGGTAGACTGTGAGATCTCACAGGCATACAACAATGAACTCAGCACCATTGGCTCTGTACATCTTCAGTTTGGTGGTCTGTTTATCTAATACTTCTCACCCACAATTTTCTTCAGGGTCTCCAAAATACTAAACTAACTATGACAATGAAAAGTATGAAACTCATTTTCAGTGTGTACAGCTCTAGAAAGGTCAAGGTACTGTCAAGATAAATGAACTTATACACAGTATTCAAAACTCCATTTGCTTTAATCAGTATTTCACATGTGGATGGTGTGGTGCTGGATGATGAAGCATATGTATTTCTTAGTTTTAATTGTCAACCCAATATTAGTACAAAAAACAAAGATTGACCCATACTTTGTTCTATCTCAGCTTCAGAGGCTGCATTGAGTCCACAGTCATTTGCAAACAAAAAAATCACAC
Organism: Macrotis lagotis; assembly: GCF_037893015.1. NCBI lineage: Eukaryota > Metazoa > Chordata > Mammalia > Peramelemorphia > Peramelidae > Macrotis > Macrotis lagotis. Next base: position 232,472,397 of record NC_133661.1, read on the forward strand.
AGAATCCCTCCCTTTACATTAATCTTAGCATATAGCCTTGTCAGGTTGAAGAATTTACCATCAGTGAAATAGCTAACACAGATGCTGTGTTTGTCCTCATTGAAGGCATTTGCAACCTGGCTGAAAATATCATGCTAAAAGGCACAAGAGAAAGTATGCAGTTCTATTTTACTCCATTGGTGCTTAGGAAAGTTTAAGAACAATATAAATTACAAGAATAAAATTGATATTTAATATTAATGAACTTCTCCAGGCAATGAAAATTTAAAAATTTTTTATTTATTTTTGAATCTTACAATTCCCCCCCCCCAATCTCACTGCCCTCTCCCAATCCCCTACTGAAGGCAATCCATTAGTCTTTACATTGTTCCCATAATGTACATTGATCTAAATTGAATGTGTTGAAACAGCAATCATATCCTGAAAAAAAAGTAAAATACAAGAGATGCAAAATTATATAATAACTCTTTTTTTTAATTAAAGGTAATAATCTTTGGTATTTGTTCAAACTCCACAATTTTTTCTCTGGATATAGGTGGTATTCTCCATTTCATATACCCCAAAATTATCCCTGATTATTATTGTTCTCATGAAATGAGCAAGTCCATTAAGACTGCTCACCAACCCCATCTTACTGTTGTGCTGAAAAATGTTCTGTTTCTGCTCACCTAGCTCAGCATCATTTCATGCAAATCCCTCCATACTTCTCTAAATTCCCATCCCTACTGGTTTCCTAATAATACAATAGTGTTTCATACAATACATACACAATAATTTGTTCAGCCATTCACCAATTGATGGACAACCACTCTATTTCCAATTTTTTTGCTAGCACAAACAGAGCTGCTATGAATATTGTTATACCAGTGATTATTTTGTCATTTTTCATGATCTCTTCAGGGTACAGACCCAATAGTGGTATTGAATACACATTTTATTACCAATTACATTCCAGAAAGGTTGGATGAATTCACAGCTCCACCAACAATGCACTTGTGTCCCAGATTTCCCAAATCCCTTCCATTGATCATTTCTGGTCATATTAGCCAGTCTATGAGGTGTTAGGTGGTACCTCAGAGATGCTTTAATTTGCATTTCTCTAATAAGTAATGATTTAGAGCAATTTTTCATAAGACTATAGATTGCTTTGATTTCCTCATCTGAAAATTGCCTCTGCATATCGTTTGACTATTTGTCAATTGGAGAATGGATTGATATTTTTAGAAATTTGATGAAGTTCTCTCTATATATATTTTAGAAATTAGTCCTTTGTCAGAAATACAAGCTGTAAAAATTATTTTCCATTTTCCTACATTTCTTTTGATCTTGTTTACAGTGGTTTTGTCTGTGCAGAAGCTGCCACATAGCACATTTTTGAAGAAGGACTAATTGAAAGTAGCAAGAAAATGTAATAGATGGTAGTGGGGATTAATGGATGGAGGGAATTACAATAAGCAACAACAACTGTGGGAAAATATGGAAGTAACTTCTATGATGGACTTATGGTAAAGAATGTGAACCAATAAACACAGAGCTGGTGGTATCAGAACAACACACACACTGAAACAACATTTTTTCCTCTTTCTTTTACTTTATTTCTTATGAAGTTCTATATTTTTGTGGGGGGAAGGGAATTATATTTACTTTTTAAACAAGAATATTTTAGTAGTGTGTAAATATATTTAGGAAAATAAAAAAATTATAAAAGAATATGCTAGGACTGTTAATCAAATGATTAATTATGTGGGAAAATGAGGTTATTTAGATTTTTAGATTCCAATTAGTTCTAGGTTTATCTATCCCTGGTCCATTATTGCATGTGATTTTGATTTTATGGCCTTATGATCTGAGAAATATATATTCACTATTTCTGCCTTTCTGCATTTGATTATTAGGGTTTTATGCCTTGGTACATGGTCAAATATGTGTAAATGCCATGTACTGCAAATATATATAATTTCAAATCCATTCAAATTTTCCAAAGGTCTATCAATGACTAGGTTTTCTAACATTCTATTTACATCCTTAACATGCTTTCTGTTTATTTTATCATTAGATTTATCTACACCAGTAGAGTTTTGTTGTCTATGTCTTCTGTAATTCATTTCAACTTCTCTTCTAAGAATTTGGTTGCTATAACACTTGGTGCATACATGTTTAGTATTGAAATTACATCATTGTCCTAAAGTACATTTTAGGAGGATATAGTTTCCCTTCCTTATCTCTTTTAATGAGTTCTGTTTTTTGCTGCTTCTTTCTCTAAGGATTGTTAACCCTACTTTTTTCACTTCAGCTGAAGCAAAATATATTTTGCTTCAAACCTTTTACCTTTTACTCTGTATGTATATCTCTGCAATCAAATGAGTTTCTTGCAAGCAGCACATTGTAGAATTCTGGTTTTTAATCCAGTCTGCTGTTTGCTCACATTTTATGGGAGAATCCCATCCCATTCACATGCAATGTTATAAGTACTAATTCTTTATTGTCCTCTATACTATCTTCCCTCTTGTTTATATTTCCCCCCTTTTTCTCACTTTATCCATATTCTCCATTACTTTGTTTCTGATTATCACAATCTTTAGTGTGGTTGCCCCCTTGTATCCAACTCCCCTCCCCCTTCTTTCCCCATTCTTTTACCCCTTCTTCCTTCTATCAGTTCCTTTTTTCCTCCCCCTCCCCATTTACATTTTAATACTTGAAAGGTAGGAAAGTTTCTCAACTTAACTGAATGTGTGTATGTCAACTTTATACATAATTTGATGAAAGTAAGATTCAGGCAGTCTCACCTCCTTTATTGCAGTAGGTCCTTTGTACCTCATAATGTAATATGACTCATCCCATTCAATCTCTCCCATCCTCATGTCTTTTTGCTGTTCCCCCCCTTATTAAGGAGATATTGGTTTTAAATCATTCTATCAGAGTCACAGATATGTCATAAGTGTCTTTCACTTCTGGCTAAGGATATTCTCTCTAATAGAGTTTACAGTTCTCAAGAGTTATGAGAATCTTTCTCTCAGATAGGGATATAGCCAGTTTCTTCTTATTGAATCACAGTTTATTTTTTTACTTTACTATCTTTTTTTTAACCTTTTCATGTGTCTCTTGAGTCTCCTGTGTAATGTCCAAATTTTCTATTTAGGTCTGGTCTTTTCATCAGGAAGAGTTGGAAGTCTCTTGTTTTGTTAACTGTTCATCTTTTCCCCTGGAAGAGAAGACTCTGTTTTGCCAGATATTGAATTCTTGACTGCATTCCCAGGGCCTTTGGTCTTTGGAATATGTCATTACAGGACCTTCAATCCCTTAATGTTAATGCACACAGGTCATTTGTATACCTTATTGTGGCTTCTTGCTATTTAATTTATTTCTTTCTGACTGCTTGCAGGATCTTTTCTTTTATCTGAAAATTCTGAAATTTGGCCAGAATATTCCTTGATTTTTTCATTTGGGGATCCATTTTTGCAGGGGATCAATGTATTGTTTCAATAATTATTTTGTCCTCTGGTTCCATATCAGGATAATTTTTCATCATTAAATCCTTTACTTTTAAATCCATGCTTTTTTCCCCTCTTCAATGTTTTCAAGAAGCACAATGATTCTTACGTTGTTTCTCCTGGTTCTATTCTCAAGGTTAGTGGTTTTTCTGATGAGGTATTTTACATTTCCTTCTATTTGTTCAATTTTTTGAGTTTGTTTAAAAAATTCTTGTTATCTCATGAAGGTATTAGTTTCTACAGGTTCCATTCCTGTTTTTAGAGAAGAATTTTCTTCATTTACCTTTTTCAAATACTTTTTCCAATTGGATAATACTATTTTAGAAGTAATTTTTGACTTGACCAAGTGTAGTTTTGAATTATTTTCTTTTTGCATTTGCCTAATTGAGGATTTTGAGATAATTACTTTATTTTTGTATTTGTTCAATTAAATTTTACAAGGATTTGTTTTCTTTTTTTAAAGATTTTATTCATTTTTAGTTTTACATTTTTTCCCCTAATCTCCCACCACAAAAGGCAGTCTGCTATTCTTTACAGTTTTTCCATGGCATACATTGATCTAAGTTCAATTTGATGAGCAAGAATTCATATGCTTAAGGAAGAAAAATAAAGTATAGGAGATATCAGGATTATATAATAAGATAACATGATTTTTTTTCTAAATTAAAGGTAATAGACTTTGGTCTTTGTTCAAGCTCCATGATTCTTTCTATGGGTACAGATGGCATTCTCCATCACAGATACCTCAAAATTATCCCTGGTTGTTGTACTAAGGCAATGAGTAAGTCCATAAAGGATGGTTACAACCTCATGTTGCTGTTAGGGTGTACAACGTTTTTCTGGTTCTGCTCATCTAGTTTAACATCAGTTCATGCAAATCCTTCCAGGCTTTCCTGAATTGCCATCCTTCCTGGTTTCTATTAAAACAATGATATTCCATTACTTACATATACCACAGTTGGTTAAGCCATTCCCCAATTGAAGAACATTTACATAATTTCTAACTCTTTGCCACCACAAATAGGGCTGCTATTTATTTTTGTACAAGTGATGTTTTTGCCTTTTTTCATAATCTCTTCAGGGTATAGACTCAGTAGGGATATTGCTGGATCAAAGGGTATGTAGACTTTTGTTGCCCTTTGTGTGTAATAAGGATAAGTTTTCTTGTTGCAAGATGTCAATTTTCTCTTGCAAGGTGTTAATTTTTTTCTTGGGTTTCTTTCCCCAATTTGTCCAATTGATTTTTAAACTCCTTCCTGATTTCTTTTGGGTAGTCTCTCTGGGCTGGAGACCAATTCATATTTCCCTCAGGAGTTCGAGATTTCTCTGCGATAGCATCTCTTCCTTCAAAGTAGTTTTCAATGTGTCCCCCTTACACTGGCCTTTCTTCATTTTCCTAGGATCTCATGGTGGAGGAGGGGCTGGCTCACAGAGATTTGCTTTTGAAAATTCTAGAGTCTTTGCTCACTAGGTTTAGTAACTCCAAGAGGGCTGGCCAGTAGATGGGTGCTGTTTACTTTCTCTGGAGTGTCAGTGGTATTTACTTGAGTCCCTTTCCCTATGCCTAGATGGGTTAGGGGGATCAGCAGGGTTTAAATTATCATTGAGCATTGTGGGCTTGGCCTTGGTGTGAAAATGTTAATCTCCCTTTCAGCTGAGGGAGCTCTGTTGCCAATGCCTGAGCCTGGGCGTGCGGGTGCTGTTACTGTGTTTGTTCTGGGAAGAGGGCTTTGCTAAATGTACAGAGCTCATTCCCAGAGAAGAATGATTTCCAGCCACACTCTGCAACTGTCCATGCTGGAATTCGCCCTCCTGCCCCACTGGGGCTCCCCAGACCTCTTCTTCCACAGCCCAAATCTCTGCAATTAAGACTGGTCCTCTGGCTTCACCCCACTCTTGCACCTGGGCTGGCTCTCTATTTTCTGATCTTGGCTTACCCACAGTCCCCTAAAACAGAGCTAGTTGTTAGATGTTCTTCTTATAGCTTTTCTTTCTGGGTTTTGTTGATCAAATTTCTGTTAAGAGGTTTCTCTCATATTATTTCTGAGGGGAAATCAGGAAGCTGTCTTCTCTCCACCATCTTGGTCAGAAGTCTCACACCAAATTTATGTAATTGTCTTTATTCCTTCATGTCTGATAGTAGGAAAGGACTTGATCATATCTCTGTTCTGCTTCAGGCATTTATCTTGTAGGTCTCTTGAAGTAAATACCATATCAACTATTCCCTGTCCCTTTCTGAGAGCACACTCTTTGGTAGATGACTTTAGTTAGGGAGAAACTGAATGCAACCTGAGGTAAATAGTCAGTGGCTCCAGCAATGATTCATGATGATCTATTGTGGATACTTTGGAAGTTTTCAACCCATCTCTCCAGGATCATGTGCCTAACACTGATCAATATGATTACATCAACACTGAGGGATTGAGATGCACCATAGCTTTTTGGTCCATAAATAGCCTTCAGTCTATGATAAAAGTGTTTTGAATTGTTACTATCTGCAAAAAACTTAATTTCATCTGCCTTCTCACTGAGTCAAGAATCTTAAATCTCTCTATGCTGTGCTTATATTTTACTTCTGATGGAATTAAACAAATATGGTTTTCTTAGAAATAAATTATCTCTCTGGTAAACCCTGAGGAGTTTTCATTTTCCATTTAGCAACTTCTGTATTTCTCCTTTGTTTTCATCAAACCAGTCTTGATGTTTGAGAATGACTGACCCACATGAGCAAATGCAGAGCTCTACACCAGGTCTCTGCAAACTTCCTACCCTTTTTCTGTTCCATTGTTGTCAACTGTGTGTTGACTCAACTTTCAGCCCAAGTTAGTGATAAACTATTCCAGGTCAGGGAACCACTATAATCTTTTGACATTAATTCTTTTGGTAGCCATTTTGCCGGCCTCCATTTCTGTTGAATGTGTATATTTAGCTTGGATAGAATAGTCCAGCATTCTGCAAAAATATTTCCTTCATTAATCTCACATACTGTCTTTCTCTTTTCCTTGTAATCACATGACCAAGTAATGCCAATATCTTCTGTGAAGGTGTATCCACAACATTTTATTGGATTTTGGTAAGCAGAAGACAGGATTGGGGATGAATAAGTCATAAGATATAAAAGTCTTCAGTAGTAAGTGGTCGGTGTAGTTGATGTTTCCAACTACATTCCTGCCAAGGACTCCCTACTTTGTCTGGTATTTTGAGATTTTCTAGCATTACAGTCATCCAGAATTATAAGCTTGTCCTCTTTAAGTACATTGGTATAACGGCCCCCCAGGTCTTCATAAAACTTTTCTTTTACTTCATCAAGTTTCATCATGGTGGGAGCAGAGTCACTGATGATGGCAAGATGGTATTGTCCTGCAAAGTGGCAATTACATTATCCTGAGGCTGTTGTTAATTCCTTTGGGTAGGAATACAAGCCTGTTCACTAGATTAGTTCTGATTGCAAAACCTACACCAGCTTCATGACTCCCTTCATGGTGACCAATCCAGAAAAAATTATATTCATTTCCAATTTCAGTAAGCTGGCCTTCATTTACCAGCACTGGTTCAAACAGGGCTGTTATTTGGATGAGATACCAGCTGAGTTGTTACATAATAAGAGGTTCTTTTATTTCAGGTCTACTGGGTTTTATGTTGTCTAAAAATGTGTGTACGGTCCATATACTGATAGTGAGCAGAATCATCTTTGCAGAAGTTCTTGTCCTTTTTCTTGTGTATGTGCTTCAATGACAGGATGAGAGTCCTACTTTCCATGGTGATCAGGCTGACACTGGGTAAGGAGACAATTTTAGAGCACCTTTTCTAGCCCCTTCCTCATACCAGGGCATACCTTTAAAAGACTGCTCAGACACCAGGGAAATTGTTGAATCCCACTGCTCCTTCCAGTGAGCAGATAATCCTATGCTCCTATGTGCAGGGTTGTGACTATAGCTCCCAGTATTTATGCACCTGTTGCTTTGACATTTTCCCATGACCACAGGATTTTCAGATATGTAAAAATAATAAATGGTATGGGTTATGTCTTGATTTGTGCAAATTAGATTTAAATGAGGCACAATTGTATGAAGTTGTCAGATACTTTGTCTTCCAGAGTCATCACAGTTCAGTGGTAGTACATAGTCAAGATAACCAGTAATGGCCCAAGATGTATGGATGACCTTGGAATCTTCAATAGCTAATCAAACTTTTAGCACTTTACGAGACCTGCTTCACTGCCTTCATGAATGATGGAACAAATTATTCTCATCCATATATTCCACAGCTGAAGTCTTCACAAATGTGGGGTATACAGCCCCCCCCACCCCTATCCACTAACACCTAAAAATATCTTCAACCTGGCTTAACCTGTTTGTAGCAATGGTTTACAGGGGTGTGGCCACTGTGCAGGCTATGGCTTCTAGGAGCCACAGCGGAGACTTAAGAGGATCAGGTGAACACTGAAGGTGGAAAGTAGCCTTGAACAGGGCTCCACAGCCCTCACACCACAAATATCAACATTTCCTGAACACACCATATACCTCTCCTAAAAAGTATATAGAATATCCTGGCATATAGAAGGTGCTTAAAATACTTGTTGATTGATTGTTTAATTCCTATAATAACAATGCATAGCTGGACAAATAACACTCTTTGCTTATTAGAGACAGTTTGGAAATTTTGCTAAGAGGCCCTCCATAAAACTTGAAGCACATTCCTGGGCTTCAGCCAAGAGTGAAAACAGACTTTCTAAAACAGTCCCAGAAACAAAAATAATAAAGTGTGGAAACAGTTATGATAACTTGTCTAGAGAGACTGGGGCACTGCTTGAGCTCCAAGCAAAGGTGTGGTTCTATTAAAAAATCAGCTATCCCACCCAGGTCTCCCAAAAATGTTTTGTCCTTTATATGACTTTTGCCAATTAGTCTGGTTATATTCCATTCTTCAGGTTTTCAGTAAATGTTTATTATTTTATCACAGCAAAAAATAAATTAAAATGTCCTTTAAAAAGTGGACCATTATTATTCTACCCTAGAGGCATCTTTACCCCCTACCTTCCACCTCAAGGTTTTACAAGAGATGGTTTTTGCACTTTTAATTGAAAACTAATGATGAGAGGCAAACTTTTTTATGAGGAGCAATCTTGAAACCATACCCCTCCACTTCTATGAAGTGAACAATGCTGATTTTATATCAGAGATTGAGTCAATGATTAATGATGATGAGGGTCCAAAACTGAGTACTAAATAAGTGGACTGGTCTGGCAGCAATGCAGGACACCACACCCATTAATCTTTCCCAATTTCACTTGGAATAAATGGAGAAACTGATATAAAAATGGGGAGAGAGAGAGAGAGAGAGAGAGAGAGAGAGAGAGAGAGAGAGAGAGAAATGGAAGGAAGGAGGGATGGAGGAAGAAAACAAGAAAGAAAAAAGAACAAAGAAACTTTGCAAAGGGGATTATTTATAGGAGCTGGTCTGCTTAAAGAGAGTTTCATTTCATCCTTTTATGAATTTGATAAAGGACTTTCCACCCTATCACCACAAAGAAAAACAGTTAAGGGACACTAGACCAGGAATCAGAAGACCTGAATTCAAATCTTTATTCTTGTATGAGCAAAAGAAAATCATTCATTCTTTCAGAGGCTCTATTTTCTTGTCTATAAAGTAGGGAATACCTGGGCACATATCCCACAACATTGTTCTAAGTTTCTGATTGATGACTCTATTAATTCCTCTTTAACAAAAAAACAAACAAACTGGCAATTATAGTTTTCTATAATATGTGAATTACTATTTCTTATTTATCTTCTGCATTGATTCTCAAAAAAATATTTTTCAAGTCATAATTAGTCACAAATACACGTTTTTCTCTTTAGAACAGCACCGGTACAAAAATTGAAAATGTGTGAGAGCACAAAAATATCACAGACAAATGTAGAAAGTCAGAAAATATTAATGCATTCTTTTCAGATCATGATGCAATAACAGATACATGTAATAAACTAATGTGGAAAGATAAACCAAAAATTATTTAGAAACTAAATAATCTAATTTTGAGCAATGATTATATCAAACAGCAAATCATAGAAATGATCAACAATTTCATCCAAGACAATGACAAACATAAGAAATCATATCAAACTTGTCGGATGCAGTTAAAGCAGTTATTAAGGGAAGTTTTAGCTCTAAATGCTTATATGAATTAAATAGAGAAAGAGGAGATCAATGAATTGAACATACAACTAAAAAACCTAGAAAAAGAACAAATTAAAAATTCCCAATTAAATACAAAAATAGAAGTACTGAAAAATTGAAGGAGAAATTAAAAAATTGAAAGTAAGAAATCTGTTGAATTAATAAATAAAATTGAGTTGGTTTTATGAAAAACAAAGGGGAAAAACCCAATTACCCGTATCAAAAATGAAAATGGTGAACCCAACATAAATGAAGAAGAAATTAAAGTAATAATTTTCAGCTTTTTGCTGAACTTTTTGAGAATAAATCTGACATTATAAGTGAAATGGATGAATATTTATAAAAATTTAAACTATACAGATTAATAAAAGAAGAAATAAAATACTTAAATAACCCGATTTCAGAAGAAATTAAATAAACTTCCTAAGGAAATAATCTCCAAAGCCAGGTGTATTTACAGTGAATTTCACCAAACATTTAAGGAAAAAATTAATTCCGATTCTATACAAAATATTTTTAAAAATAGGAGTTTTGTCAAATTCCTTTTATGACATCAATATGATACTGATACCTAAACCAGGGAGAATCAAAACAAAGAAAATTTTAGACTAATCTTCCAAATGAATACTGATGTAATAAACATAATTGATCATATCTATTACAAAATTAATAGAAATTATATGATTATCTTAAAAATGCTGAAATGATTTTAACAAAATACACCACCCATTCCTATTAAAAACAGAGAGCATAGGAGTAAATGAAATTTTTCTTAAAAGAATAATCATTATTTATCTTTTTTATTCATTTATTTAGGGTAATGTGGTTAAGGGACATGCCCAAGTCATGGCCAGGCAATTATTAAGAGGCTGAGGTTGGATTTGACCTCAGGTCCTCCTGACTCCTGGGCTGGTGCTCTGTCCATTGCACCACCTAACTGCCCCAAGCAGTATCTAGCTAAAACCATGAGCAAGCATTATTTTTAATGGGGACAAACTTACAGCATTTCCAGTAAGATCAGGGATGAAAGATGGAAGTCAATTATCAACAGTACAATGCAATATTGCATTATAAATATTAGCTTTAGCAATAAGAAAAGAAGAAAGTGAAGGAACTAGAATTTGCAATGAGTAAACAAAACTTTCACTCATTTGCAGATGATATGATATCTTTAGAGGATCCTAGAAAAAAATTTTCGGAAAAACAATCTAAAACAACAGTTTAGCAATGCAGCATAATTAAAAAATACACCCACATAAATCATTTTCATTTCTATATATGTATGACCAATAAATCCCCAAAACAAGAGATAGAAAGAGAGATTCCATTGAAAGAAACTAAAGATAATATTAAATACTTGAGAATTTACCTCCCAAGACAAACCCAGAAACTATATGAACACAGTTACAATATTCTTTTCACATAAAGTCATATTTAAACAATTGAAAAAATAGCATATGTTTATGGTTAGGCTGAGTTAATATAATAAAAATGATAATTCTATCCAAATTAAAATACTTATTCAGGGCCATATCAGTCAAACTACCAAAAAAATCTATTTTATGGAGCTAGAAAAATAGTAAAAAAATTCATCATTAATAAATATTTCAAGGAAATTAATGAAAATCCTGCAAAAGAAGGTAGCTTAGCTTTGATCTAAGACTCTAATATGAAATGGCAGTCATCAAAACAGTCTGCTACTGGCTAAGAAATAGAGAAGTGAAATAGTGGATTAAGTTAATTACAAATAAACAGTAGTTGATGCCTATAATAATTTACTGTTGGATAAGCCCAGAAACACTAGTTTCTCGGTTAAGAACTCACTATTCAACAAAAACTTCTGGGAAAACCAAAAATATAATTGCAAAATTAGACATAGATCCACATCTCACACCTTATACCAAAATAATGTCAAAAATGGGTACAGGATTTACACATAAAGGGTTATACCATAGGCCAATTAAGAGAACATGAAACTATATATTGGCTTTATGGAGAGAGGAGAAATTTATGACCAAAATAAAGAAAATTATAAATTGCCAAATAGATAACTTCAAATATACTGTTAGAAAAAGTTTCACACAAATATAAACAATGCAACCAAGATTAGAAACAATTAAGAAAGTTGGGAAACAATTTTCATAGCTAGTGTCTCTGTTACAGGACTCATTTCTAAAATATATGGAGAACTGGATCAAATGCAAAAATTAAAGCTATTTGTAGTCATATGAAAAAAATCTCCAATTATTATTGATTAGAAAACTGTAAATTAAAACAACTCTGAGATACCACCTCACGCCTATAAGATTGAGTAAGATGACAAACAAAAAGAGAAGAAAATGATAAATGTTGGAGAAGATAGGGGAAAATTTGGACACTCAAGTACTACTGGTAGAGCTGTGACCTGATCCAACCATTTTGGCGAACAATTTGCAACTAAGCCCAAAGGGCACTAAAACTATGCCTATCCTTTGATCTAGCAATACCACTACTACATCTTATATCACAAAGAAGTCTTAAAACATGAGAAAAGTTCTACATGTTCAAAATTATTTTTAGCAGCACTTCTTTGCAGTGTTAAAGTATTGGAATATGGGGGAATGCCCATAAATTGAGGAATGAGTGAAAAAATTATGGTTTATGAATATTATGGAACACTTTTTCTGTAAGAAATCAAGAGCAGTCAAATTCTTATGCAAAGTCTTGCATAAAATGTTGCTGAGTAAAGTGAGCAGAACCAAGAAAACATTGTATAAATTCACAAGATTGTGAGATGATCAGCTATAATGGATAAAGTTACTCTTAGCAGTTCAGTGATCAAGAATGCCCACCACCTGAGAGACCTTTAATGTAAAATGTCAACCAAATTGTGTGTGTGTGTGGGGAGGGGGTGGAACTATTCTGAATACAGAAGAAAACTTACTATATTCACATTTTCAAACTTCTTTTATGTTTCTTTTTCTTTCTTTCTTTCCCATGTTTTTTTCCCCTTTGCTCTAATTCCTCTTTTACAACATGACTAATATGGAAATATATTAAACCTAATGTATGTGTACAGCTTTTACAAGATACTTTGCTTCGATGGAGACGGGGAGGAAAGGGAGGGTGATAGAAGAATGTGGAACTTAGAAACTTTCAAATGAATGAATATTGAAAACTACCATTGTATGTAATTGGAAAAATAAAATAAAATAATAAAAAAGAAATAGCCAACTGCAATATATATATATATATATATATATATATATATATATATATATATATATTTCCAGTTGTTTAGTCACAAATTTGAACTCTTTCTTTAGACTTGACCTTTAACAAAGATACCATGCACAGGAAGATAAAGGGAACCAGAATTTAGAAGATCAGAGGGGAGTTTAACCTATTTTTCTTCCCTCAGAGTGAATTGCTTAACCAACAGGAACTTACTAAGTACTTACTATGAGACTCAAGTACTGTGCTAGATTGATGATGCTTATATGACATTCTACTTTTGACTCATTCCTCATTCACTTCAACCCCCACTCACCCCTAATTTGGGTGAGCATGGCCATGATCATGAATGTGATGCCCACCACCATCAAATTCACCAAAATTTCTGTTGGTTATTTCAGGAGTGTGTTGGCACTGGTTTACACTGCTATTCAGAGTAAATGATTAAACTTTCAGGGTGAGCATCTATACCTCAAAAAATCAGTAGTTATTACAAATTGGGACTTGATTTACCTTTCTTTTGAATGCCTAGAAAATTAATGATTATAATAATAAAATGTTAACAATGCAGATTAAACTTAAAAATTTACCCTGCATATATTTATGTTTTCAGATAACTAATTGTTAAACATTTACGAACAAACACCTGATCTTGGGATAACCCAGTTCAGAGGAAAAACATTTAGGCTACTTACTATTCTAATCACAGTCCCAAGGTGATTTATTTTCTATCTACCCAGCCAGTCACTCAGAATAATGGCCCCTATGGGTCATAGACATAAACATTTATTTAACAATATGGAAAAATAAATAAGAATATTACATACAATAATTTCCTAAAACAAATTAAAATTTATTTATATATACACATATGTTATAATAGAGACATAAATGAAAAATTGCAGTCCTCCAATATACCTCTTTTAAATGAATAAGTATCAAAGGAAATTCAATTAACTTTTAACATTAATTGAGCTTTTTGCAAAAAACTTGATGGGTTTAAGTGACAGAAATAATATATGACTACCTTCTATATCCATACTGACACTTTCCATTACTACTACCCAAGCTTAGTTTATAACTTAGCCACCTCAGATTTCTCCAGAGTCACTAATGGTCTAGAAGTAGATAAGTTTTCATCTTCCTAGACCATTCTCTTCTTTTTGACACTGATATTTCTTTCTTTCTACCTAGTCTCTTTCTCTTTGGCTTCAAAGTCACAATTCATCTTTGGTTTTCCTCCTAACTCTTTCCTTCTCATCAACTTTTATTGCTCATTTCCCTCCTGATCTTTTTTAGTACTCCCCAATATTTCCTTTTACCTTCTATAAGAGATGTACCAGTAAATGATGAACAACTAACTCTCTGAGAGAGAAAGAGAAAGTGAGAGAGAGAGAGAGAGACAGAGAAACAGACATACCAACAGAAAGAGAGAGAATGAGAAATAAGAAATTTCATCATAGCTTTATCAGAAACCATAGATTATTCGAGAGTCTGGGGCATTAGTTTCTGGCAGTCTTTGATTGAGGGTCACTAAAGAGCCTCAAACTCATCAGTAACTTAGAGGAGTATCTACCCCAAGCATATGAATATGTCCCATCCTTGAATGTAAAGTCAAAAACAATTTGTTCCAACACCCAGTCATGAATATGATTAAAGTAGATTATATGCATATTTAGAGCTTGGTAAGATACCCAAGATGTCACTGAATTGGGGACATTGTCATGTTGTCAAATTTCTTGTTACTGGATTTATATGACTTTTAAAACTGACTGAGGCTGAGGATTGTGTGTAACTGCCTCATTTCAATGATGCAAGACATCATCCTGTGATGTCATTGGTCCTCTCTAAAAATGACGAAATAACAACAATTTGCCGTTATTGATTTAATGGTAGATGTAGTGTAATACAGTGGAAAGATTACTGGACTAGAAATCAAAAGCCCTGAGTTCTCATTACATACTAGCTTCACCACCTAGTCTTCCTGTCACCTTGCAAAAATCACATACCCTTTCCTGACCTCAATTTTCTATTCAGTCAAATGAAGAGATAGGAAGTGATAACTGATAAAAAAAAAACCCTTGCAGTTTGTACATTTTATGTCACTATAATCTTATTAAAAGAGAGTAAACAATACAACTCAATTCCTATCTGTACCCACCTCGATGTCATAACAAATAAAGTTCCCAACATGTTGCAAAATGTATCCCCTGAAGAGAAGCACTTTGATTAGAGAGAATATTAAATTAAATTAATTAATTATGAATAATTCAAATTTGATTCCGAAAAGGCTCTCTCATTGATACTTTAATATTCAATTTAATTTAAAGCCATTTGTTTCAGAACAAGGATTGTCATTGTACTATTCACAATTAGTATTCACATTTCTAAAGCATTTTGAGTTTGACAAAATGCTTTCTTATAAATGCAGAGTCTGAGAATGAGCAAAATTAAGCAAATTTACTCAAGTCCCATAATTAGTATGTTTCCCAATATATATACTCTGTTAACTGTGTTTTTATTGGATCTGATATAGCAGTCTTGACAGGTGTGTGATTTTTCTCAGACTCTTAAAAATGACAGGCTCAGGAGAATAAAATGTTGATTAATGTAAAGTTCTAGCAAATTAATTGTGTTGATGTAATCATAGTTTTATACTTAAATAGAAAAATGTAAGAAAAGGTCAACACTTCTGTTTCTGAATTCAGCTCAGAGCATCTCTGTGTATGACAGATTTGTAGACATAGCAAACAATACAGTTCACAATTAATGTCACAGGAGACATCTTTCATATAAATAGAAATAAAGTACTAACACATGTATGCTTATTTGGTTAGAGAAGGTCATGGTCTCAATTTAGCATTCCAAAAATATCTATCATGTCTATTTGCATACATTGGTTTAGATACTATCGGGCAACTAAATATTTCAATTAAGGCCTGGGTCTTGCCTTCATAAAACTTATAGTTTATTGTGGAATATATAACTAAAGAAGATTGTAAGGCAATAAATCTTAATTGGAAGATATTGGTTCTCATCATTTCTGCTGCTTAGATGGACTCAATGTATTTTGGTCTCAGTCTCTTATTTATTTGAAGGTTATATTAAACAATTCTAAAGTTTCTCTTATGTTTAAATGCCATGAATTTACTACTTAGGTAATTATATATTCATGTACACACACACACACACACACACACACACATATATATATATATATATATACATACACATGTATATAGTTAAGTGAATGTGTATGTGTATGAGGCACTATATATGTATGTGTGTATATATATATATATATATACATTATATATACATATATATATATATATAGAGAGAGAGAGAGAGAGAGTTAGTTGTCCAGTAGTGTGTGTGATATAAATATATATATATAGGAAAGTGATTCTATGTGTCCACATACAAACATATATACTCAAACATATATAGATATATATGAATGACACAGTCCAAGAGATAGCTATATCTGTCTATTTATAGGTCTATGTGTGTGTGTATAGTGTGTGCATGTGTGTACATTTGGAAAGAGAGGGAGAGAGAGAGAAAATGAAAGAGCACATCAGGGTCAAATGAAGTAGTAAAAGAATCTATGTAGAAACACCATTAGGAATTTTAAAGGAGAGATACCTGAGGTGAACTCCTATAAACACTACTTAAGACACTATGTCAGGGAGTAAAATAATTTTTAATCGTAATAGCTGGCATTTATAAAGCACTTCAAAGTTGGTGAAGTGATTTACATATGTTCACTTATTTTTATATTAACCTTATGAGGTAATTGTTTATTATCATCATCATTTTAGAGATGAAGAAACTGAGACCCAAGAGGAGTTTAGGTGACTTACCCAAGATCACATGGTATATGAGATTGATTTCAAACTCAGATATTTCTGATTCCTGATGATGCTTATCCTTTATACTCAAAGGACAGCAACATCAGGGAGGTGATGTCATTTACAAAGCTACCACTAACACTTTTGCTTCCGAATCGGGGTCCAGGGGCCAGATAAGAACCAGGACAACAGCAGATAGCCCTGATATAAAACAATCAGGATTAAGTGACTTGTCTGTGGTCGCACAGTTAGGAAGTAACTGAGACCATATTTGACATCATTTCTTCCTGATTTCAGGAGTAGTGTTCTACCCACTGCACATTTGGCTAACCCTGACTCTGTGCTATATAGACTGCACTCCCTAGTAATCTCTTAAATGTATGGATGGTTTTATTTGAATTTCAATAGGTGACACAGTAGTTTTAAATTAGGTTTATTTGCTTTTTTCTGCTACTTAAATATAAACTTACTGCCAATAATTTATGTCTTTTTTCCAGTCATCTCCTACCTACAATTCAAACTTCTAATCTTGCTTTGTGATGACCAAAAGCAGAGAGAACTTTTGATATATGTAACACTGATGAGTTATGATCTCATTTCTTCCAAACAGAACTTATTTTGATGCATCTGATCTTCTATAGAAAGACACTTTAAAATCTAATTCATCAATGATATGTTTTTCAGTTATTATAAAGTAAGAGTTGAAGGCATAATGTTTAATCAAAACGTTACTCTAAATCAGTTTTATTGGGCAGGTATTGAGTTTCAAGCTTAGTCTTTTGAGATGCCCAAAAAGAAGATTAAAGAAAAGAAGTAAAACAATCAGTTTGACTGTCTGTTCCACTAAAATATTTTGCTGCCCAACAGGCTCAACTCCACCAATATGTAGTGTAATGATCTTCAAAATAGTCAAAATGATTCAGCAACTCAGGTGGCAATTTAATTTGTTGATTTTATATAATGTCACAAATAGTACATAGAAAATTATTAATTGCTGAAATAAATATTTCTTTGATTTAATATTTATTCAACATATTAAGAATATATGCTATGCTTCTTAAATATCTTAAATACCTATGAAAGTGTCAGTTTGACTAGAAAAAATAATAGCTGACATTTATATAATATTTAAAATTCATACAATATCATATATATTAGCTCCATTTAAGTGTCACAAAAACCCTGGGGAGTAGGAATTATCAGCATTATCAAAGGAATTAAATACATGACAAAATAGATGTTGAGAAGTTTATTGATTTGCTTATGAAAAATAACTAAAATTCAAAAGAGGGTTTTGAACCTAAGACTACTGATTCAAATTTGAATGTTATCCACATTGCTACATAAACAAACCTTTTTCCTTTTAGGTTTTTGCAAGGCAATGGGTTAAGTCGTTCACCCATGATCACACAGCTAGGTAATGATAAAGTATCTAAGGCCTGATTTGAACTCAGGTACTCCTGAGTCCAGGCCAGTGCTCTATCCACTGTGCAACCTAACTGCCCCCATAAACAGACCTCTTAAAAGACTTTTTATTTAGGAATGAAGCCTGAATTTTAAGAATTCAAGGTCATATAGACTTGGTGAAATGGAATGTGTAGACATACATGAGAATCTCTAGGTTTCCAGTGCTTTGTGGTAGGATGGAAAAACAGAGAATGAGGAATAAAGACTATCATTGATCTAAATTTCTCCTTTCAAGTATGATTAAAGAATATTGAACAGGCACCTTTTTTCCTCTCCTCCCCTCCCACCCCATCAACAAACAAAAGTATATGAATATAAATTTTCAACTGACAACTCTCTATAGAACATGAATCAAAGTGAGGTAATGAAAGTTAATTCATTGCAAGAGGGAACTTTCTCTATTTGGAAGACAAAAGTGGGAAAGCTTAGCACAGACACATGGAAACATTTGAAAATGAAACACTTTAGCAGCTTCAGTTGAAGAGAGCAATAATTTATCAACTCATAACCTCTTTCTCCCCTTTTTGCCCCAGAATATTTTGCTGAGGAAAGTTTCCATTAATTTTACTTGCCTAATAACTTTTCTTTCTGTCCCCTATCCCTCAGACCTGTGGAAAGCCAGGTAAGGCAAAAGGAAAGGATAATAAATTAATCCAGTTGTCATATTATTGGAACTTGCTATTCTAATGTCTATTTATATTATCTGTTACTTGATTCTAATAATATCCCATAGCTGATAACAGAAAATTTTCTATTAATTTGCATTTGAAGGTTCTATGAGGGGAGAAGTCATTCATCCCATGACGAAACTGGAAGCTTGAAATAATTAAGAAGATCATTTTTCATATTTCTCTCAATTTCTAATTATACTCTAGAGTATGTCCACTAGACTGTAACAGAATCTGGAAAAAGAGAGTGAGCAAAAATGAATTATGAGTAATGTTATTAACTCTGAATTTTTCTTTTAGCCTTGAAATACTGTATCTCACCTTATTCTTAATGACATTCCACTATAAACATGTGCACACACACACACACACACACACAATCACACAACCCCAATCCTATTATAATATTTTTCAAGCATGAATTTTATCATTTAAAAAAATATGTTAAAATTTCTTCTAAACATAGTAGGTGATTACTTAAAGTTTTCTGTTAAGGTTTTTTAATTTTTTAATTTATTTCTCTAAATATTGAGTATTATCTAGTGTTATTCAATATCTGTTTAAAGTGATCTAAATATTTATAATTCCACATCTTTCTTTCATAGCAAGGTATTATTAGACTTCCCTGATTTGGCTGAAAAATTCTTGTTATTATTGTACTACAATCCAATTAGTGCTTTATATTTTCTTCCACATTTCTCTTGTTGAGACTCAAAAGGGCATATGAGCACAGTGTTTACAAAGGGAGGGAGGAACTGATTATTTTTCCCCAGATATGAATGAGTCATTCTCTTACCCTCAGATTAGAAAATCAAATTAAGGGAGAATTGAATAAATTCATTATATCAAATAATTATAGTTGCCTTCTTAGGAAGCCATAGAAGCTTACAAAAATACTTTCTAGTTGCTTAAAAATTCATTATTTCTGAAAAATATGCAGTAGATGATATGTAAGGTAATTTTGGTTTAAGACAAATATAGTTTATCATTTTAACAAGGTTGTGTTTTTTTCCTTTCAGTTTTCAGGTCTAATGGTTGATCCTTCTTTCATACAAGTGATATTGTAAGCAAGGTTAATTCATGAAGAGTAGCTGCTTATAAAAAGCTAATAATTGTAATAAAATAAACAGACCATGAAAATGGCCCTAGAGAAAAAATTATAGAAGATATAAAATTACTCTTTTTCATTTAAACATGAAGTATATATTCATGAGTTTGTTCTTTTCCTAAAAAGGACATGAGCATTAATAATAAAGTATTGTTTTGAAAGGGAACAACAATTGAATCTATATACTTGCATTTCACCTGGATTTTTGGACCCCATTCTTACATTTCTTATGCAGGTACAAATAATTATTGAATTTTCAACTATAAGACTAATACAGAAGACTCTATTTATAGAAACAATTTTGGAATAAAATGAAAATATAAACACAGTTTATAAATGTGATTTGTCTCTCCATCTCATCTTAATCTCGAGCAAATCTTCACAAAATTAGTCAATAGTACAGTATCAAATTGGCTTCTATTAACTTTTAACATAGTTTTCAGAGAATCCTGCACATTTTAATGCTAGCGTTAGCAATGGATTGGAGTATGCTTGAAGGAAGGGAGAAAATTTGGAACTGACATTTTTAAGTGAATACTTAAAAAAAGATTTTGTACTCAATAAACATTATAAAGAAACAAAGCTCAGTACCCTAATAATACCATAGTTTGGGAAAGATTCACAATAAAACAGTGCTCTTATAGAAGAAGAGATATAAGTTTTAATGAACACATGTAATATGAAAGTATTTTAAAAATAGTCTGTACTAGCATTTTATACTAGAGAGATAACCGAGCTTGGAGCAAGGGTAGACCTGACTGTCCTTACTGCAATAAAGGCCCATTTGAGAAAGTGGAACATCAGTTTGTATGAGCACGGTTTCATTACTTTCTCCAAGTCTGTTTTACAATATGTCAAAAGGGGTGAGAATGGTGTTTTATGGGTGGCATAATGTAAAGATCAGGTTTGACAAGGCATGACAGGAACGATAGAAAACAGAAGAAGGGGATTCAAGTGCAGAGTCTACTGTCGAGTTGAGAAAATTAAGCAAGTGAACAAGGAATTCTTCAGTGGGTGAATAAACATATCATATGTATTTAAAACAAACTGATAGCATAGAAGTTGTTTAAAATATATTTAAAATAGCATGCGATATTTAAAAATCTACATTACCTGAGATTTCTTTTAAATATCTGTTTATGTCTTCTTATGATATCTGAAACCATACTTATACTCAGGTATGAAAGGGAACAATGTAATACCAAAAGGAAGTGTTTTATGAAATAGTGAATTAATCATGGCTCAAACCACCTATGGCTAAATGAAATTACTGTCTTGAAATGACTACCTGACCTATATCGCTCAAAATGTCAAATTGATATTAGTAGATAGCAGCTATGTGGCATAGAAATGAGATGACCATTAATCTTTTACACTTCTATATGCTACTTGGGTTAAATTGTATGCAGATATGCGCATTCCAGGAAAGAAGCACTTGCATTTTGTCTTAGATAACCTATCAGTTTCGAGCAAAAAACAAGTCTTTCTGGATTTAAATTCTTGCTCAAGACTGCCCCTGGATTGAGCAAGGTAGTGGATGAATCAATAACAAATGCTGCAATTATTTAAAATGAGAAAGCAAAGGGAGAGAGCCATGGAAATGAAGAGCCATATCTACTTTCTTGTGGAAAAAAGTTTTTGCCTATATGATTGAGATTCAAATTTTTATTTTGTGAAAGAAAATCCCCTCAAAATCACAGTCCCATAAAGATACTCATAAATATTGCCATGGTGGAGGAAAGATTTCTTCTTTTCTGTATACCATACAGCTTCGAGGTTTTAAGAAAAGACTGGTATAACAACGATGTTGTAATCCTTGTGAATACTGTGTTATAGCCTGCTGAAATACTGCTCACTTCCTTTTTATTTAAATTGACTTCAGTAGAATAAGCATGTATTGAGAAATAATATTACATTGTAATAAATCATTCTAAGAATAAATTTATGATGATTATAATAATAATAATATAATAATAATAGAAGATATATATTATATATATATATATATATAGAGAGAGAGAGAGAGAGAGAGAGAGAGAGAGAGAGTGCTCAAAGGTTTACACAAGTATTTTAGTAAATGCTATTATTATTATTTTGGAAGCAGCCAGGTGGCCTGGTGAATAGTATGGGACCTGGAATCAGGAAGACTTATCATCCAAAGTTCAAACTAGCCTCAGATACTTGCTGTGTGATGCCAAGCACTCAACCTTGCCCTATTTGCCTCAATTTTCTCATCTGCAAAATTAGCTGGAGAAGGAAATGGCAAACTATTCCAGTAAATTTGCCAAGAACATCTCAAAGGGTCACAAATAGTGACCAAATGGCTGAAAAACTTTGTTTTAACAAATGAAGGAAACTGAAGTTGAGAAAATTTCCTTAAAGTCACATAACTGGCAAGTGAGACAGAATTCAAAATCAGAGTCTTTGTGACTCCAAGTCCAATACTCTACTATGCCACCTAGAAATCTAGTGTGGCTTCTAATAAATATTGATTTTTCACCTTGGGCAATTTGCCTAAATTCTTAAGACACCAGTAGTAAAATAAAACTGAAAGTTGTAAGAACAAGAGCCAAGCTACATCAATATAAGGAATATTCTTAACTGAAAGTTCCCTATATCAATGAAAACCTAAGTTAAGTGTCTATTCCTACTCCCAATGAACAATTGTCACTTTATTTTTAAAACATTACTACAATAGTCATATTGTAAAATTGAATATACCATCCCTACAAAGAAAGATAAAACACAAGAAAAATAAAGTGAGAAAAAGAAAAATTGTGCTTCAGTCTTTATTTGGACACCATGAGCTCTTGTTGTTGGACTGGATCTCATTTTTTCCCACAAGTCCATCAGAGAAATTGTTTCAATATTTTTTCCCACACTTGCTGTTGCTTGCTGTCTTTCCCTCCACACTCTCATTTATTCTATTATCTCCTGTCACCCTCAAAAGTGTGTTAAATCTGACTAACCTTTCCCAAGATCTTTCCTCTCTTCTATTGTCTACACAACCTTCCTCTCCCCCATCCCCTTTATATCATCCATTTTCTATCCTATTTTCCAGTAGGATAAAATATGTTTCCATATCCAATTGATCATGTACATTGTTCCCTCTCTGAGGGAACTTCCAATGAGGTAACTCTGAGCCACTTCCAATGAGCATAAAGGCTCACTCACTCCCCCTCAGATTCTCCCTCTTCCACTCCACTGCAAAAACTTGTTCTTGCCTCTTTTATGTGAAATAACTTAGTCAATCCTGCCTCTCCTTTCCCATTTCCTCAGTACATTTCTTTCTCACCTTTATAATATATGCCTTCAAATTCAACTCCCTCCTGTGCCTTGTCTCTATATGCTCCTTCTAATTGCCTAATAAATGAGAAGTTTCATATGAGTTATTAGTATCTTCTTCCCATGCAGGTATATATACAGTTCAGCATCATGAAATCCCTTAAAATTTACCCTTTCCATTCACCTTCTCTATGCTTCACCTGAATCTTATACTTGAAGAGCAGGCTTTCTTTTCAGCACTGATCATTTGCTCAGAAAAGTTTGAAAGGCCTCTTCTTCATTGAATTTCCATCTTTTCCCCTAGAAGAATATGTTCAGTTTTCCTGGGTAGTTGATTCTTCTTTGTAATTGAAAGTCCTTTGCCTTCTAGAATGTTGTATTTTGAGCCCTAAGAGCCTTAATGTAGAAGTTGCTAAATCTTGTGATATCCTGACTATAGCTCCCCAATATTTGAATTCCTTTTTTATATATATTTATATTATTTTCTTGTTGATTTGGGAGTGTTGAAATTCACCTATAATATTTCTGGCAGTTTTCATTTTGGAATCTCTTTCAGTAGATGATTGATAGATTCTTTAATTTTCTATTATGCCTTCTTCTTCTAGAATATCAAGAGAATTTTCCTGTATTATTTTTTGAAAAATGAAATTTAGGCTCTTATTTTGGTCCTGGCATGCAGATAGTCCAATAATTTATGAATAATCCCTCTTGGATCTGTTTTCCAGGTCAATTGCTTTTTTCAAATGAGCTATTTCACAGTTTCTTCTTCATTTATTTCTTCATTTCTCTCAAAGTGATCAGGTTCCTTTAGCTGAATTCTACATTTGAAGGAATTATTTTCTTCTCAGACTTTTGTGTCACTTTTTCCATCTGGCCAATTCTACTTTTTATTACATTTTCTCTTCATTGATGTTTTGGATATCTGTTTGAGCCAAATTGGTTTTTAAGATGGTATTTTCTTCAGTATTTTTTAAAATCCTCTTTATTATGCTGCTGACTTGGTTTTCATGATTTTCCCACATTGTTCTCATTTTTCTTCCCAATTCTTCCTCTACTTCCCTTACTTGATTTTCAAAATCTTTTTGAGCTTTTCCATTGTTGTAAACAAATTTATATTTTTCTTGGAGGCCTCACATTCATAAGCTTTGAATTTCTTATGTTCTGAGTATGTATTTTGATCTTCCATAAGACCAAAGCAATTGTCTAAGGTCAGAATTTTTCTTCTGTTGTTTACTCATTTCCCCAACTCCTTGTTAAGGGGGTCTCTTCTCTCAAGGAGAAGGACACACTATCCCAAATTTTTGAGGTTGCTTTTGCAACTGTAGGACATGCAAGTTCTTGATTCCTTCAAGGTCTTATGAGAGGCTATGACTACTCCCTTGTCCTCTTCTCTGGTCTGTGGATGACCACCAGCATTCTAAACTACTGATCCACTGCAGATAGTAAAGCTCCTTTTGCTGAGTCTGGGGCATCACACTGTGACCTGGATCTGAGTTTGGGCAAAACAATAGATCCCTGCCTCACGATAGCAAGCAAACCTCTGTAATTTCCCCTGCCCCTCTAACTGTTTGTGGGCCGAGTGCTCTGGGAGCAGCAGCATCTCCTAAGACTCATACCCAGTCCTCAGAGGCTGGGTCTGTATTGACAGACTGTGCTGGACTGGGCTCCCCTCTCACTCTGGTACAGCAAAGTATTCCTACTGAACTTCCCAATTGTCCTTGGAAATTCTTGGGCTAAGTGGTCTGGAAATTGCTCCCACTGCCATGGATTCAGGTGCTCCCCAAAACCCAGGTAACCTGAGATCTATTCAGGGAAGACTAGAGCTGGTTTGCTCTGGTGCAGCCTGGTCTGCACTGCAGTCCCTTTCTAACCCCATTGTTAATAGGCCTTTCCCATTAATCTTCCAAGTCATCTTGGGTCTGAAAATTATTTCACTCAGCCTTTCTTTTGGTTTTGTCACTTTAGAATTTCATTAGTCATTATTTAAATTTACTTGGAGTGGTTTAGGGAGAGTGCATTGGAGTCCCTGCCTTCACTCCACTGAAATTTTGGTTCCACCCCCCCATTTTTTCCTTCACTTTCAATTTAGATACCATATTTCCTCCTGAACATTTAGAGAACAGAAGCAAAGAAAATATCATTCTACAGGTGGGAAGGAAGCAAAGGTTGTGTCTTAATTTCTGCCATCATAGATTTGGACTTATATTTATGTGAGCTTTGAGAGTTCAGGAGGAGCTACAAGGTAGTTCAAGAGTAGCATATATGGGGGTGACTAGGTGGCACAGTGGATAAAGCACCAGCCCTGGCGTCAGGAGTACCTGGCTTCAAATCTGGTCTCAGACACTTAATAATTACCTAGCTGTGCTTGAGCAAGCCACTTAACCCAATTTGCCTTGCAAAAACCTAAAAAAAAGAGTAGCATACCTGCTGAGTATTACTTCAAATTAGTCCAATGAAACAGTCACCAAGTAATAGCGGTCACTCATCTCTCACTTGGCCATGTAAGTGGTCTTGGTGGAGTAGAATTCTTTATAGAAAATCCATTGAAATAGAATTCATTTTTCCCAGGGATTAATTTATTGTAGAGTAAATATGTCTTCAAGTGCTCAGGAGAAATCTGTTGGGTATTTACTATATTTTTTAAGGTAAGAGCTATTCAATGTTATGCTGGTTAAATGGAACTGGAATGGTAATCACTCCAACTAATAGTGGGAAGAGCACATTGAAAGAGGTTCTTGAGTCAATAACATTAAAGAAAGTCAGCCTCACTGTTCCCTCATAGGTGCCCCTAGAAAATAGTGAAAAGAATATGTAGTCCTTAGATATCTGAGGGAAACATATAACTTGACTTCAGTTATATAAAGTAAGGTTAGAGTACTGATATGATCAAAACTATTCATTAGGAAGATATATTTAATAGTGATTCAAATAGTGAACCAGAGAGAAGAGAGGCATTAGGCAGAGAGATCATTTCTAGAACTCTTTTTTCTTTAGGTTTTTTTTTTTTTTTGCAAGGCAATGGGGTTAAATGGCTTGCCCAAGGCCACACACATTTTATCTTCTTCAATTATTTAAAATCTTCCTTCTTTGCTGCCTTTCCCTCCAGTCCTTTCCCTCCTTCCAATAGGGAACAAGAAAAGTAATATCTATCACAAAAAGGTATAATTAACAAAGGAAATTTCTCCTTTGTCCATATATTTGAAAAAGAAATTTCAGTCAATTTTGAATCTTATCAGAAGGTAACTTGCGCGTCTCATCATTAGTTCTCTGGAATCCTGATTGGTTACTATGCTGGCAAGAGATCAGCACCATGTCATTCCATCACATATGTTTTCCAAAACTTGTTCAGTCATTCCTAATTAAAGTATACTCCTTCAGATTCTCATTATTTGTCACCTTAATAAGATATAGATACATTCATATCAATATCTACATTTATGTCTATATATGTATCTATCAATCTATCTGTTTATTTATATGCACACATATATGCTACATTTTTCCATCTATGGGATCTATATTTCTTTTTTTGAGATTGCTTTTCTTTTTGTATTATTATAATATTCATTTTTCTTTTTGTACAAATGAAGTTTTTATACATTACTAAAATATTCTTGTTAAAGAGTAAACTTAATACCCCTCCGCCCAAAATATAGAGTTTCATGAGAAATAAAGAGAAAGAAATTAAAATTAAAATTAAATAATAATAGGGACAGCCAGGTGGTACAGTGCACAGAGCAAGGACCCTGGAGTCAGGAGCACCTGAGTCCAAATCTGGCCCTAGACACCCAACAATCAACCAATTGTGTGACCCCAGGCAAGTCACCCCAACCCCATTGCCCTGCAAAAACCAAAATAAAATAATAATAATAATGATAATGATAATGATAAAGATAATGACAAATTTCCTCCAATCTGTGTTCAAACACCACCAGCTCTGTCATGGGTGGCACACATTCTTTATGATAAGGCCATCCCAAAAGCTACTTCCATATTTTTCCACCATTGTCATTGCTGATCATAATTCCCTCCATTCATACTTCTCCACTTCCATACACTATATTTTCTCTCTCCTTTCACTTTGTCCCTCTTCTTAAATGTGCTGTGGGGTAGCTGAGTGGTACAGCCCTGGTTCCAAGAGACCCCCTAGCCCACATAGTACCCCTAAAGCTCAGCAACCACCTGACCCTGTGGTTCTGGGCAGGTCATTCATTCCCAGGCCATTGCAAGACATAAACAAGAAAATGTGTTATACTTGACCACTCTCCCCCATGAAGGGTGGTCCTTCCATCACTCACATCCCTACTTCCTCATGTCCTGCTTCTCTCCTTCTTTCTCTTGATGTCTATACCCCATTGAATATATATACTGTTTCTTCTCTGAGCCACTTCTAATGAGAGTGAAGGTTTTCTCATTTCCCCTCGCCTTCCCCCCTTCCATATCATTGCAATAGCTCATTGCAAAAAAAAAATCTTATTATATGAAATATCTTAACCTATTCGTCCTCTCCTTTCACTTACTCCCATTACATTTCCTTTTTAGCAATTGACTCCATTTTTACAATGTATTATATCCTCACATTCAGCTCTCTTCTGTGGTTCAGCTATAAAATCCCCTTCTATTTGCTCTACTAATAAGAAGTTTCTTATTGGTATTATCAGTATCATTTTTCTATGCAGGAATACATGTAGTTCATCATCATTAAGTCCCTCATAATTTCCCCTTCTCTTCCACTCTCTATGCTTCAGCTGAGTCCTGTATTTGAATATCAAACTTTCTGTTCAGCTCTTGCCATTTCAACCAGAACATTTGAAATTCCCCTGGTTCATTGAAAGTCCATCTTTTTTCCCTTGGAAGAGGATGTTCAATTTTGCTGGGTAGTTGATTCTTGGTTGCATTCTGAGCTCTTTTGCCTTCTGGAATATTATTTTTGAAGCCCTACTGCCATTAATGTAGTTGCTGCTAAGTCCTGTATGATCCTGACTGCAGCTCCACAATATTTGAATTGTGTCCTTCTGGCTGCTTGTGATATTTTCTCTTTGACTTGGGAGTTCTCGAAATTGACTATAATATTCTTGGGGGATTTTTTTCATCTCTTTTCAGGGAAGATCAGTGGATTCTCTTAATTTCTATTTAACCTACTGCTTCTAGGACATCAGGGCAATTTTCCTGTAGGAACTCCTTAAAAATGATGTCAAGACTCTTTTCCTGATCATTACTTTAAGGTATTCCAATAATTTTTAAATTTTCTTTCCTCAATCTGTTTTCCAGATCATTTTTTTTTCAATCAGATGTTTCAAATTTTCTTCTAATTTTTCATTCTTTTGGTTGTGAAGTATTGTGTCTTGACTTCTTGTAAAGGCAGCAGTTTCCTTTAGTTCCATCCTTGATCTGAAGAATTTGTTCTCCTCAGAGAATTTTCTTATCTCTTTTTCCATCTGGCCAATTCTGCTATTTAAACATACTTCTTCTCAATTACTTTATGAACTGTTTTATTCATTTGACCTATGCTGGTTTTTAACATGTTATCCTCTTCACCATTTCTTTTTTGGATTTCCTTGACTAAACTGCTGACTTCTTTTTCACGTTTTTTCTTGCATCTCTCTCACTTCTTTTCCCCATTCTTCTTCTATCTCCCTTACTTCATTTTCAAAATCTTCTTGAGCTCTTTTATAGCCTGAGCCCAATTTCCATTTTTCTTGCATTCTTTAGATTCGGGAACTTGTACTTCCTTATCTTCAGACTGAGTATTTTAATCCTTCTTGGGATCATAGACAATGTATTTCTCAATGGTGCTCATCATTTTTCACTCTGTTTGCTCATTTCCCCAGCCTGTGCCAGGTTTTGGGGTGCTTCCTGAGCTTTTGAGTATTATTGGGGTACCCCTCCAAGGATCTCAGTGTGAGAGTCTCTGTCTTCCCTCCTGTTCTGTGAATGACCACAAGTGCACCGCTCTGCCATAGTACTGAGGTAGGGGGTGCTCTCTATGGGGGGGCCTAGATTGAGATCAGGACCTGAATGTGGTCAGAGACCCAGAGTCTTGTTCCAGGTACAGAGGACAAATCTCAGAAGCCTCTCTCCACTTCCCTACCTTTGGAAGGCTGAGCACTCAAGGCTCAGTTGCCTGAGGGCTCTTGCTTACAGACTCCACCTGCTTCATTTCCTGGAAATGGGCTGCTATGGCCATGTGCTTGCTAAGTGCCCTGAGGGCTGGGCTTCAAGAGCTTCTGGCAGAGGCTCCCCACTGATCTTCCAAATTGTGCCTGGTGCTCCCCCGGTTGTAGGTCAGGAAACTGTCCCTGCTGCCATGAGCAGTGGCTCCCAGCATCCTGGGGCTGCATCCTGGAGGCTGAAGTTACTTTACTCTGGTGGGGCCATCCTTCTATCCCTGTGAAGCAGAGCCTTTCCACTATTTTCCAAGTTACCTTGTTCTGGAGAACAGCCTCACTGGAACTTTCTGTCAATTCTGTCTCTCGCATATTTAGTTAGAGTCACTATTTTAGGAGTTTTGAAATATTATAGATAGAGAACACCTAAGAGAGGCTCTTCTCCTGTTGCCATCTTGGCTCCTACATGTTACATTCTTAGAGTTTATTTTGTTTGGGCTTAAAACCCTTCTTAAATCTACCTTACATCTGAGTATGAAATAATTTTCATCTACCCTTCCTTTTCTTTCCCACATCATTCAATGTGTTTCTCTTCCCCTCTCCAGCCTTTTCTTAATATCACCAATATGTAACAGATTGCAGTCCTGTTTAAATAGATACGTATGAACTCTAATGATGATCCGATTCAAAGGGATTATATCCCTTCCCATATATCTTTATCATTATTCATTTTTTATATTTTTCATTTCTGTTTTTCAACTTCAGTGTTTCTACACAGCTCTGTTCTTTCTATTAGGAAAGGTTGGAATTCTTTTATTTGGGGATTTTTTCAATAGATGACAAGGATTCTTTCAATGTCCATTTTTCTTCATGGGTCTAAAAGACTTGGGCAGTTTTCATTTAAGATTTCTTGAGATATAAATCCAATTTTTTCTGATATGGCAGTTAGGTAGTATTATAGTGATTCTTCATGTTTTTTTCCTTTCTTTGATCTGTTTTACTGGTTCATTGAGAGACCAAGAGTCAGTCTACTCCTCTGATGTTGTCTGCTTTTGAACTGTTTCCTATCTCCTGTAACACAGATTGAGGTCCCTTTTGTGCCTTACTGTGGAATGTAACTCCTGATAGAATGCCCCTTCTTCAGTTATCCCTGGACCTGTGATCTACAACTGGGTGATGGATGACAAAGTAACCACTTTTCTGGTACATGAAACTATTCCATAAATCTTTGTTATGAGAGTCCACTATGTTGGGAGAGTAAAAAATGAATGTCATATAAAAATAAAATGCATCTTAAATATAAATTATTTAAAGATAAAAATAGTGAAAGATTATTTTGCAAGAAATTATCTTTCAGGGCAGCTAGGTGGTGCTGTGGATAGAGCACCAGAACTGGAGTCAGGAAAATCTGAGTTCAAATTCAGCCTCAGACCCTTAATAGTTACCTAGCCATGTGGCCTTGGGCAAGCCACTTAACCCCTTTGCCAGCCTAAAACTTTTAAAAAAAGGAATTATCTTTCCTTTAAGAATTGAGAACTGGGGGTAGTTAGGTTACCTAGTGGATAAAGCACTGGCCTTGGAGTCAGGAGTACCTGGGTTCAAATCTGATCTCAGACACTTAATAATTACTTAGCTGTGTGGCCTTAGGCAAGCCACTTAACCCTGTTTTCCTTGCAAAAAAACCTAAAAAAAATTTGAG
Organism: Macrotis lagotis; assembly: GCF_037893015.1. Classification (NCBI taxonomy): domain Eukaryota; kingdom Metazoa; phylum Chordata; class Mammalia; order Peramelemorphia; family Peramelidae; genus Macrotis; species Macrotis lagotis. The sequence continues at coordinate 232,503,469 of NC_133661.1, forward strand.
AATTGTATGTTGAAGAATTTACTTTGACCTCATTTTTGTGATGTGTTTTTAAATTTTCCATGAAGTTTATTTTGTTTTTCATTTATAAAATAATAAACAGAATACATTGCCACTAAAGAGTCTTCCATCTATAATGTTCTAAGACTGATTTTAGCATAGAATCTTCATTATTGTAAAAAGGGAAATTTTAAGAAGTAGTTATCTTCAGTATTCTTAGAAAAATCACTTTTATAAAGACTTCACATTAATATGATTTGAAGTTGTTAGCTCTTTCTTACAAGTTATAAAACTTATATGAAAAATTTAAAAATAAAGAAAAATACAATTATTTAAATTAGCATTTTTATTTTCCATAAGTTGCTCTTAGCATTGAGAAAGATACTGTCTTAAACTTCCTGAGTTCCATTCCAGTTTCAGACACTGGATAAATCACTTATCCTTTGTTTGTCTTAATTCATTGACAAAAGAAATGCAAAAACATTCCAGCATCTTTATCCATAAAATTCCTTGCTCAGCATCAGCTTGCTGTTGTCACAAAGAGTCAGACATGAATGAATGCCTGAATAACAAGATACATACATAGGTGTGTGCGTGTGTGTGGATGTGTGTGTGGATGTATGTGTATTATATATGCATGTATATATATATATATATATATACATATATATATATATGATTTATATACTGGCAATATTCCTCAAAATGTGATCTGGGGACTCATCGTTATCTCAGAGAACTTGCAGGAGATTCTGAAGGTCAAAATTATTTAATTACAATAATGCCTTTTAATTTCTAATATGATAAATATTAACAGACATTACCAACATAAACAAAATTTATTAGAAGAATTCTTCAATGTTTTTAAGAGTATAATGCAGTCCTGAGAGTAAAATGTGCTTTAGCTTATACAGAAGAATTGGGAAGGTGGTGTATTCTTTATTTTTCTATATCTCATCACAGAATTTCAAAATGTCATGCCCCATTCCCCCTCCAAACATAATTCCTTAGAAGTTACATAAGGGCCAAGTTAATACAAAGCAGCTTTTTGGTGGCTCCTTCCATAAAAACACTGTATTTCACTGTACCTTAGACTATTATGTTTATGCATGCAAAAAGAACACTACATTATTCAATGTCATGAATGGGTTTAATAGTGTTAGAAATAAACTACCTGAATCAGGTTTTAATTTCATTCTACTAAGTAATAAAGCTGTTATCAAAATAGCTTAACCAAGTGTTCTTCTCATGTGGTCTCTGATTTTTTAAAAAATTTCAGTCACTGTGCTTCACTAAAATTTCATTCCTTTGTAGCCCTATTTATTTATTTAATTTGACAATTAAAAACAATATGTCTAAAGGGAACTTATAAACATCATTAGTCTGCCAAAGGAGTCCATGGCACAAAAAGTTTCAGAAACACTGTTTTAAACAGTATTAGGACCCTGAAATATCCTAGTAATTGAGTAACTTTTTCCATTTTTCATATTATGTTGAATTAATTACAAGCATGAAGTCAGAAACTGTAACTCATTCTTCCTGATATTTTCCATCATCAAACACTGCGTCAATAAATGTCCATTGAGTGGTTTAACTTGATAATGACTGGTTAAATGATGTTATCATAGAATATCATTGAAAGGGAGTTTTATGACAATAGTTAGTATGTATATGGTACTTTAAGGATTGTGAAGTCTTTAAAAAGTATTATTTTATCTCTATAATAACCTGGGAGGTATGTGTCACTATCATCTCCATTTTATAGGTGAGAAAACTTAGGAAAACAGGGATTTAGTGACTGATTGAAAATCACAATAAATTATAGAAGCTGGATTTAAATTCAGATCTTCCTAACTCTAGATCTAGAATGCTATCTTCTGAACTACCTAACCTCATCTTTCCAAATGCATGAAATTACAGAAAGTACTAATTCTTAATTTCCAAGCTAAAGAGATGCAATTTACATTTGTGTTTTCATCTTCAATAATGATTTTCATTTTTTCCAGGTACTAAGTATAACACCTTCCTAAAAGAGCCTCTGAATTATCACTCTGGCTTAGTCCTCTTTGTCACAGTGGGGAACAATGAGCTACAGATCCCAGGGCTGCTGTTAATGAGCAATATCACAAATAAAAGGCATCATGGGATAATAAAGAACAGCCTGGTGGGCAGGAAGATCTGGATTTAAGTCGTGATCCTCTCACATTCTAGCCATGGGACCTTGGGCAAGTCACTTCAGTTTAATGCCTTAGGACTTTAAATGGTAGAATATATTATGGATGAGTGAATGAATGACTGAACAAATAAATGGAAGGAAGAATTATAAAATGAATCAAATATTTGCTATAAAACTAACACTAATTATCCATTTAATCTTCAAGAACCACTGTTAACTGAAAAAAAAGAAGGCATAATAAATGTGTCTGCTAGAAACTAATTCTCTTTAAATCTTCCTTGAATTCAAGCTGACCCTTGAAGAATGATGGTGATTAGGAACCCACTGCTCCTTCAGTAAATGTATTCCATTTTCAGATTGGTATAATTGTTAGGTTAATTTCTTTACTCTTTTATATTTTTTCTTATATTGACAAGAAATATAGTTCTGCTGAATTTCTACTCATTGCTTCTTATTCTACCTTTTGATGTCATATAAAATAAATCTTTTCTCTATTTAACATAATACATTTTATTTACTGTTGTTTTGAAATTGTTTTATTATATCATTGGTAGCATTGAAAATAATAAAATTTGCATAATAAAGAACAAAATCTTATATATAAATAAACCCAGTAGCATTTAAAGTTAAATTAAAATTTAGTAAAATTACCTAACCTGTAAGAAAACAATAGCAACAAAATAATTCATTTGTTCAGTGAACCAGGGTAAATCTGTTGAAGATTATTTTTTGTTGTTGTTGTTCATTCCTTTCAGTCATGTCTAACTCTTCATGAATCTATCGATGTTTTCTTGGAAAATATACTTGAGTGGTTTGCTATTTCCTTCTCGACTCATTTTACAGATGAAGAAACTGAGAAAATAAAATATTAGGTAATTTGTCCTTATCACAGAGTTCACAAGTGTCTGAATTCAGATTTGAACTCAAATCTTCTTAACTCCAAAAGTTACACTCTATCCACTGTGTGCCTCAATTACCCTAAGATTCTGTTTCATGTAAGAGAGAATAGTTTATAACATGAATAGAAAAAAAATAGTGGGAAGTTGTTTTTTTAAATTTATTTTTATTAAAGATATTATTTGAGTTTTACAATTTTCTCCCCAATCTTACTTCCCCTCCCCACACCCTTCCACGGAAGGCAATCTGTCAGTCTTTACTTTGTTTCCATGTTGTACATTGATCCAAATTGAGTGTGATGAGAGAGAAATCATATCCTTAAAGAAGAGACAAGAAGTCTAAGAGGTAACAAAATCAGACAATAAGATATCTGTTTTTTTTTCCTAAATTAAAGGGAATGGTCCTTGAACTTTGTTCAAACTCCACAGCTCCTTATCTGGATACAGATGGTACTCTTCTTTGCAGACAGCCCAACATTGTTCCCGATTGTTTCACTGATGGAATGAGTGAGTCCTTCAAGGTTGATCATCAGCCCCATGTTGCTGTTAGGGTATATAGTGTTTTTCTGGTTCTGCTCATCTCACTCAGCATCAGTTCATTCAAATCCCTCCAGGCTTCCCTGAAATCCCATCCCTCCTGGTTTTTTATAGAACAATAGTCTTCCATGACATACATATACCACAGTTTGCTAAGCAATTCCCCAATTGAAGGACATTTACTTGATTTCAGTTCTTTGCCACCACAAATAGGGCTGATATAAATATTTTTGTACAAGTGATGTTTTTACCCTGTTTCATCATCTCTTCAGGGTATAGACCCAGTAGTGGTATTGCTGGGTAAAAGGACATACACATTTTTGTTGCCCTTTGGGCGTGGTTCAAAATAGCTTTGCAGAAAGGTTGGATGAGTTCACAGCTCTACCAAAGGTGTAATAGTGTCCCAGATTTTCCTAGTGGGAAGTTGTTAAACTCTAATATGCCTCTTTGTTGAGAATAGTTCTCTGAGAACAATCATTTATAAAATATTTGAAAACATTTCTTACAACTTTTCATGTCATTCTTTTCTTCTAAGTTGTATGTTCCCTATTCTTTCAAATGGCCCTACTGGTGCATTATTTTAAGTCTCCTTACCAATCAATCAATATCTATTAAACTATATGCCAGAATTTCCCTAAATGCTGTCTGAAGACAAATCTAAATGATTTTAATGTCAAGAAAATTGCATTCTAATGAGGGAGACAGCATAAATATTGAAGATGACATATCTGTACACACATGCACACACACTCTCATATAAATCATTTATATGTGAGTGTATGTGCGTGTTTGTGCATGTGTCTGTGTGTGTGTGTTTTATGTGCTAATCAAATCCAAAACAGTTGAGGGGAGGAACTAAGAAAGATTCAAATTTTCTTATTGGCCTTGAACATAGTGTTGAAGGAAACTAAAAGTTGTAATGCAGAGAGATAAGAAAGGATTGCTGTCTTTATATAGAAAAGAATATGCAAATGGAGAGAAAAAATAAAATGTTTTATGGAAGTAGAACAAGAATCTGTATTTGGTAGGACAATACAATGCAGGAAAGAGTATATTTTGGACTGAGACTAGCAAGGTAGGGAAAAGACTTCATACTGTTGCATACATACATACATACTGCTATCCATTTTCTCTCTACATGTCTTTGCCCTAGCGATCTGCAATGCTTTGAATATTCTCCCTCTTTTCTACCACTGTGTACAATTCCATTATTCTCTTTTGAAAATTCAATCTCTTTCTATTACACAAAACATGCAATGATTCTCCCTTTTCTTCCCCCTGCTCCCCCACTTCTATGTCGTCCTTCCTAAAACTACCTTAAATTTATTTTCTTCACTGGAATGTAAGCTTCTTGAAAGCAGAAACTATTCATTGCCTTTCTTTTTATTACTAGTATAGTCTTTAGTAAATAGATGGGCATTTAATAAATGTTAATTGATCAGATATTTGCTCTATCTTCATATGAATTTTTATATAAACAATGTTTTTCAAGTGAAGAGATTTTCCCAATTATTTAATCTCTGTATTTCCAGGTTCTAAAATAGTTCTTGGTACATAATAAGCAATTGACTAAAACTTGTTAAGTAGATGATTGATTGAAGGTTGTAAGTTCCTCCAACAAATACAAGGAAGTTTCAAAGAGGTGTAACTTAAAAGGAAAAATTATAGTTCTATGTTGAAGAAAGTGAGTTTGAAATGTCTATTGAATATACAGTTGTAAATGTCTTAGAGATAATTGGCAATGTGGGATTGGAGGTCTGAAAAATGATTCAAATTGAATATACAGATTTAGGAGTTACCTACATAGAGGTAATAGCTGAACATATGGGAGATGATAGTTGAGAGAGTTTGTAGAAAAAAAAAACAAGAAGAGAAATCAGTACAAAGCCATGGGAAACACCCACAGTTAGGGAGTATGAAAGAAATGGTGATTTAACAAATGAAAATGGGAAGGAATGCTTAGATAGGGAGGTTGTTAATCAGGAAGGAGGTCATCAAATATTGGCAATAACTGATTGATGCTAATTTTTAAGCTAACAATTTCAGAGAAGCATTAAAATTGGAAGGCATTGAAAAGGGTTGAAAAGTGAGTGAGAGGACAGGAAGTGGAAGCATCAATTATTCGTGGTGGTTTCTAGGAATATGGTAGAGAATAGGAGGAGAAATATAAAACTATAGTCAGATTGACAAGTAGTAATATTTAGTAAGGAATTTTTTTTTAAAGTTGAGATTTACATGTAATTTTAGAAAGTCTGGAAGAAAGATAAAATGAGACGATAATAGGATGATTTTTAGGATGATATGATAATGCACTGGGAACATGTCAAAGGAATTGATTTTCAACAAGATAGTTTTCAAATATCAAATCAACTAAGAGCATAGACAATGAAGCAGTGTTATGGCTTTAATGAGGTACTGAAATTGGGATCAGAAAAACCTAAGTCCAAATAGTATCTCAGACAATTACTAGCTTTGTAATCCTAATTAATTCATTTAACTTCTCTTTGTCTCAGTTTAGTTGCTTGCTCATAGAATAATAATAGTGCATGATTGTTTAATGTAGCAAATGAAATAATATAAACAAATTGCTTTTCAAACTTTTAAAATTGCTATATAATGTGAGCAATAATGTCAAGAGATAATGAGGTAGAAGACAGGAGAAAGAGAGGATTCTTGGGGAATGGTTTCTATATTAATAAAATATGAGTTAAAGTCTTTACCAATGAGAAAGGTTTAAAGGATAGAATAGAAGAAGGCTTGAGGTGAGAAGAGAATATTTGGAATAGCCATTCATGGGTGTGGAACATAAACTCAGGGAGGAGTAAGATGATTGCCTTGTTGAAGTCAGAAAATCTTGTCCAGACTGTATAGTGCTCTAGCTAGCACAATTTTCCAGTTTCCTCTGGCTTCATTTAACAGTGTATGATTAGAAATGTAGGAGGTAGATAGTGAAAGTAACCCAAGTCTATCATTTGTCATGACATGAAGGTAGTTAGAAAAAAAGATGAAAAAAGGATTTGAAATGAAAATATCAAGCAAATTTTAAAAGGTTAATTTAAGAATTGAGATGAAATAAAAGAAAATGAAGTGACAGAGTGACAGCCTGTATACTTCTAGAATACTATGGGAAATGGTTTATTGAAAAAATAATCTATTTGCCCTCATTGAAACACACCTATTTTTATTGCTCATTTGCATTTTTATTTTTGATTTTAAAATGACTAAAATAGCAATTTTTGTATACAAAATGATAGTGAAATAGAGGATAATATATAAAATAATGAATTTCTATTATTTACTTATTTTTTTCTTCAGCTTATTAAATAATTTCATAATATAACTTTCCAAAAATCCTCTTCTGGTTCATTTCCTTCTCTTTTCTCCCTTTTAGTATCGTATAGAAATCACCAGAAATCAACCATATCTATAACTTCTAAATATTTTATTGAGCTAGTTAACTTCTTTTTTTTTTTGTTAAATTTTTCTAGGTCTAGAAGAGTAGTGTTGAAGGATACATTACTGCCTGTTTTTATGCAACTGATTTGACTATTACTTTAAATATTTAGCTTCTGTAATTAGGTACAATGTAATTATTGATACCAAATCATTTATCTGTGGTTTATTTAAAGATATTGAAGACTTCTTCATTATTCCTTTAAGTCAAATCACATTTCTCTAGATGTTCACTGATTTTTCCTCCTTGATATGGCTTGCAACATGCACAAAACGCAAACTTTTACTCACCTATATTTTAAATTCCCACAAAATGGATTTCCTTCCCAGAACACTGTTACTTAATTTATATCTATCAAATTCTTCTCGTTAGACTCAGCCCATCTTACCAGCTGGTGATTATCATATGGTATCCTAATTTCATAATCTAATGTGTTAATTATCCCTTCCTATTTCTTGTAATTTGAAAATGGATAAATATGCTACATATGCTTTCAACTAAGTCAGAGCCAAGGACAGAAACCTCCCAGCTAGTGCCAGTATTTGAGTTAAATAGTCATATGGTAAAGGAAGACTATTGGGAACTGTCAATTCAGTGTGTTTATCTAACTTGGTCAAAGACTTATAAAGAAACCCAGTATTAATCCATCAGATTTTTCCTATTAGGATGCAAGCTTTTTGTGGACAGGAGTTATTTTGACATTATCATTATATCCCTCAGTCCCTGTCACAGGATGTGGCAAATAATAGCCACTAACATGTAAATTATGATTGATCTAAGAAAGCAATTGAAATTAATAGGTAAAACACAGTTGCAAAAGATTTACTCTTGCTGGGAGTCTGAAGATATAGTTTATTACCATAAAGTTAAATTTGTTACATCACTTTCTATGTGGTATATTGAGACCAACTAGAGGACTTGGAACACATTTATGTGTCCCTAAGAATTACTCCTATGAAATTTGAACTACTAGAACAGATTTCTAAATATGTTGCTCCAAAAGACCATAGATTTCAGTAAAGATATTTATTGGTTTTTATATGTCTGTGGGTGGTCAGAGAGAGGGAATTAGCCTCCCTGTCAGAAAGAAAGGGAATCAAAATTTAGTGATACTGTTGGAATTTAAATTCCATGAAAACAGCAATCCTGTCATCTAAATGTTTTACTTCCCTACAATCCCTAGTGGAACTCTGCACACAGTAGGTATCTGACAAATATTTATTCATTTGGATAGTTAGTAAATCTATGGACTTCTCAGATTCCAGGGAACATCTATGTGAGACATTTTATCTTTTCAGGATGAAAGTTTTTCAATACTAGAAAGAACTGCCAGTTCTGGGACAAATAGACTTTCTATAAAATTCTTCTAAGTTATGTGAGAGTTTTGAGTAATGGTCCTTATAAGTGAAAGAAATATGGGTTGCTTTCAATGCTCAGCAGAGGAAGAAATAAACAAAGAACACTTAACAAATCCCTGCCATGGGCCTTGAGCTATGCTAATTTGCGGTGTTATGATTATAATAATAATAATAATAATAATAATAATAATAATAATGGCTCACATTTCTATAGCATCATAAGATTTACAGTTCACTTACCTTACACTAAGCCTGTGAGGCTGGTAGTGCATTATTTTCCCCATTTCACAGAAGAATTATAAGATTTAGTGAAGGAAAGAACATTAGAAAAGATCATTTGGTATAACTTTAATCTTTTATAAGATCCAGACAATTAAAAAAAAACCCATCCAAAGTTGAAAAGATAATAAGAAAAGGGAAATCTTCCTTATTTGAATTCCTTAGAAATCTAGAATTCATTATTAAGCCAATTACTGTACCTGGGAATTTTTGGAAAGGAAAACAATGGGCAATAAAAGTGAGGATGGAAACATTGTGGAATAATAGGAAAACTAGAACTCAATTCTCCTTCTACCACCACAAATTTATTAGTTAAGACAATATAAATGCAACTAATTAATAATAGGAAGGGGAACATTGAAATATTTTCCCCAAAAGATAATTATTGTAGACAAAAAGAAAATTGAAGACTAGCAACAGCCTAGGAAACCTGTTACCCAGTCACACTCTTCTAGACTTTTTCTTGCTCTCATGACCAGGAAAATGCTGGGGTTTTTTCTTTGTTTTGTAACTGCTGAAAATTTTGATACTGAACATTTTAGTTAATTCTTAACAATGTGCCAGAAGGAGCCCTGCTTCCATATCAGTTTTTAGCCCATGAATCCTAAAAGACTGATGGCTTAGTGAGAAAGAAAGAATGGATTTGGAAGAGTTTGTAACCTAAGGGATAAAAATATAATAATAAGAAGAAGTCAATTACAAGGAGGAAGAAAAAAAGAAGGCAGTAGAGGAGAAAGATGAAGAAAACTTGGTTCATATTTCAAAGTTGGGTACAACTATTTAAAAAGAAACAAGTGGCCAACAATAACAGCATAATAATGTTTGTCCTTTACTTTTGAAGAAGACCATGAAATCAGGGAGTTGATGCCTTGACAAGCACATGAATTAGATTTGAGTGAAGGTGTGCTGTGCTAAGGCACCTTTCTCCTTTAGAGCCATGTGAGTCCAGTGGCCAGATTTGAATCAGGACAATTGGAGATTGTCCTAGATGTGAGGCAATCAGAGTTAAGTTAACTTACCCAAGGTTATATAGCTAGTAAATGTCACAGGTTGAATTTGAACTACTGTCCTCCTGATTCCAAGACCAGTGTTTTATCCACTGTACCACCTAGCTACCCAACACAGGGACAGAAATGAGGAAGAGCAAATCATGACAATGAGTTCTACTTTCACACATACCTTCCTCTGCCCATTAATTCTGCTATTTCATTTGATATTGATTTTTAAATGAATTACATGAATATACATATGAGTAAAAGCTTCCCAATTATATACAAAAATTTAACAAACATTTTGTTTAAATTTTGAGTTCTGTGTTCTGTTCCTTTCCTTAAACCCTCTATCCTTCCTGAGTAGGCAAGCAGTTTTATTTGGATTATATATGTGAAGTCATGCATAATATAATTTCCTTCTTAGCCATGTTGCTAAAGAAAACACAGAGAAGAAATAGGAAAAGAAGTATACTTCAATTTATATCTAGATTTCATCAGTTCTTTTTATGGAAGTAGATGGTATTTTTTCATCATAGGTCTTTTGGAACTGTCTTGGACCATTACCTTGAGCAGATGAACTGGGTCTTTCATAATTAACCATCATTCCAATATTGCTGATACTGTGCATAATGTTCCCCTGTTTCTGTTCTTTACATTGTGTATTAATCAATGAATTTTATCAGATTTTGTTTTTTTTCATCCACATCCTTTGCTTTTTCTTATAGCACAATAGTATTCAATCACAATCATTTACCACTATATGTTCAGCCATTCCCCACATGATTGGCATCACTCAATTTCCAATTCGTTGTCAACACAAAAATAAATGCTACACTTAGTGTGTGTGTGGTGTGTATGTTTTCCTTTTTTTTAATCTCTCTGGAATAAAGTAGTGATATTACTGGGTCAAAAGGCATGCACTGTTTTGTAACTTTTTAGTTTTCCAAAATAGTAATACTAATTCACAACTTTGTGAACAATGCATTAATGTCCCAATTTTTCAACATCTTCTCCAGTATTTGTCATTTTTTCATTTCTATCACAATAGCCAATCTGATACACATAATATGCTATCTCAGAATTACTTCAATTTGCTTTTTTTCGGAGCAGGAAAGATTTAGAGCATTTTTTTCAAGTACTATTTATAGCTTTTAATTCTTCTTCTGAAAACTACTCATTAATATCCTTTAAATATTTGTTCACTGAAAAAATGACCCTTAGTTTTATAAATTTGAACGAGTTCCCTATATATATATATATTTGAAAAATGAGGTTTTTGTCAAAGAAAATTTGTTATAATTTCCCCCCCACCCAATTTTCTTGTTTTCCTTTCTAATTGTGCAAAAATGGTTTAGGTTGAAGTATCAAATTTGTCTATTTTATTTCCTGTGACACTTTCTTTGTCTTGGTCATAAATTCTTCCTTTATCATTATCTGACAAGTACATTTTTTCCATGTTCCATTAATTTACTCATGATATTGACCTTTATGTCTTAATTTTTTTAGCTTTTGCCTTATGCTGGTGTATGGTATGACACATTGATCCATACCTAGTTTCTGCCAGATTGCTTTCCCACATACTTTAGGATTTTTTTTGTCAAATAATGAGCTTTTACCCACAAAGCTTCAGTGTTTGGGTTTATCAAACACTAGATTACTATGGTGACTCCTTCTACTCATTGCATGCTTAATCTATTCCACTTATCCACCAAAATATTTCCTAACCCAGTATACAATTGTTTTGAGGATTACAATTTTGTAATATATTTTGAAATCTGACTCTGCTAGGCCTCCTTCCTTCTATAACTCAACAAGAGATAGAGTAAAGAGCAGGCCTAGAAGGTGAGAAGTATATATGCTGAGGAATTTAAAAAACTCTTTATTCTCTGTATATAGCTAAGTCCAGACTTCTTGACATAATACTATGGCTACTTTTATATTTACACTAGGGTTTTTATAAGACTATTAGGAAACTGTCTGAAGAATATTAAAAAGGTTGTCGGTTCAGGTTTTGCCATCCCCACAGCACTACCTCGAAGGAGTCCAGAACTGTTTAGTTAAGCCACAGCACAATGAACAGTGTGTATTAACAATCTACTCTGAATAACAATTGAACATTTCAACACCTAAAACATTTTCACATACCCAAGACTGATTTTCTTTGTTTTTCTCAAGGTCAGAATCAGATCCTGCTTACTGTCTCCATACTGAGGATAGATATATGGATGGCCTTTTGGAAATGTGTATCATCTCGCAAAATATAAAGAATTTCTAAATGTTAATAATTCAAAATATGGGGTAAAAGACTTCAAGAACATGATTCTTTGTAGCATAGGAGGTAATTGGCATCAAAAAATTCATGGTTTTCAAATAGATCTTAAAATCATTGTGGCAGGACCAAGTTTCCTGAAGTAGTAATATTTAAATAAACATTTTTGCCCCTAAAATTTCTTCTGGATCAGAGTGGATCTTTTGCAAGAATTCCTTCATGTTTCCCCTGAACATCTTTAGTTGTTTACATTTTCCCCAGCATCAAATATTTCCTCCAACTGTTTAGACCCCTCTGAATCACTCTTCTATTTCTGTAGAGTCATTTTTTTGATGATATCAAGGTATTTACTTTCTGAAAGTAGAAATTAAATCAAACTTCTCCTCCCCCCACTCCCCACCATTCCTTAATCCCATATGTGTGTAGCCTTATATATGCCTAGCTACATGAAAATAAATAATTCATTTCTTAGTATTTTGTTTTTAATCTAAAAGTATTTTATTTTTTCCTTTTTTCATTGGCATATTGAATATCCTGCTCATCTGTAGATCCATAGCTTCTTTGGAGGATTTTTTTAACATATAGAATTTTCTTAATAACTTTTTATGCTTATGCTTAGTTTTAATTTTGCCGATATATTATATTCTGTTTTTATTCAGATTTTATCAGACACAATGAATACTAATTTAACAATTTTAGCTGTTGCTTATCACAAGGACCTGAAATAATACTCCTTTCTGAATTAAGGAGATTGTCTTTAAGTGGTCCAGTGAATAAAGGGTGGGGCCAAAATTTAGAAAGTTTTATCTTTCTTGGTTCAGATTTGATCTCATGTACTTACTAGCATGTTATTTTACTAGCTTGTCTCAATTTCTCATCTGTAAAATGAACTTTAAAAGGAAATGACAAATCTCTCCAGTATTTTTGCCAAGAAAGCTATAGCTGGGGCCATAAAAAGTTGGAGAGAACCAACACAACTACACAACTGCAAGCTGCTCTAGAAGAGTCAGATAGGATGGAAACAACTGAACTACAGCTCTAAAAACATGAATATTTTGACTGAGTTTAGTGCTTCTGCTGCCTAGACTCTGGTGAAAAGAATTAAGCTCCTTTTCTTACATGCTTTGGATCTTTACATCCTATTGTCACTCCTTTGTCTAGAGGAAAGGTCCTTAAAAGTTAGCTGTAATTTATTGAGGGTCTCCTAAAAAATATCAATTGATAAAAATGCAGAGACAAACCTATTAAAGCAGAGGGTTCACATAAAAATCCTACTCTATCAAAATCTTTCCACTCTCCTTTCTTGTTCCTGAAGAGCAAAAACCCAAGAATTTCCTAGAAGTTATATATCTGCTTTTATTGAGTTGGTTTGACATGATCCCAGTAACAGAAGAGGTCGTCACTCAACAAGCATTTGTTAAAGTATCTCTTGGATGAGAAAATCTACCAATAAAATCTTATTCATGATTTTATGGCTCAGACTACTAAGGTATTGTCATTTAAGAAAAAAATACACCTTATACCAAAATAAGGTCAAAATGGGTACATGATTTAGACATAAACAACAATACCATAGATAAATTAATATCCCCCCCAAATATTCTATCCATTTGATCTCTGGAAAAGGGATAAATTTATAACCAAACAGGAATTAGAGCACATTATAAACTCCAAAATGAGTGATTTTGACTATATTAAATTAAAAAGGTTTGCACTAATAAAATCAATGCTTCCAAAATTAGAAGAAAAGAAAAAAGCTGGGAAACAATCTTCACAACCAGAAGTTCTGATATAGGTCTCATTTCTAAAAATATAGAGAATTGCATTAAATTTATAAGAAGACAAGTCATTTCCCAATTGATAAATGGTCAAAGGATATGAACAGAATTTTCAAATGAAGAAATTAAAGCTGTATATAATCATGTGAAAAAGTGCTACAAATGGAAATTGAAACAACGAGTCATCATCTCATATCTATTAGTTTAGGCCAGATGAGATAAAGGGAAGATGATCAGTGTGGGAGAGGTTGTGGGAGGATTGGGACATTGATGCATTGTTTATGAAATTGGAAATGGATCCAAACTTTCTGGAGACCAATATGAACTATGCCCAAAGAACAACAAAACTGTTCATACCCTTTGACTCAACAATTATGGTTCTAAACTATAGCCAGAAGAAATTGTAAAAAGTGGGAAAAGTCCTATATGTTCCAAAAATATTCTTAGCAGTCTTTTCTTTGTAGTGGCAAGGAATAGAAAATTGATAGTATGCTCATCAATTGGGGAATGACTAAACAAGTTATGGTACATGAATACTATGAAATATTATGTTCTATACGAAACCATATATAGTCAGATTCTAGAGAGGCATGGCTTGACTTAAGGGATCTCATGCTGAGTGAAGGGAGTAGAACCATGAGAGCAATGTACATATCAACAACATTATGAGAAGAACAACCTTGATGGAAGCTACTCCTCTCAACAGTCCAGAGAACTAGGAAAACTGTATTTGACTGGTTATGGACTATATTATCCCCAACCAGAGGAAGAACAACAAAACAAAAGAAAACACACAGAAAAAAACATCCTTCAGAATCTAAAATGGGTACATGATTTCTAAAATTATAAAATTTATAAATATTTTCAAATTTATAAAAATTATCTCTTATTTATATCTTTCCATTAATCCTAATTGTTCATGCCAAAAAATTACTAATTTGTAAATATGTTTAACAAAATATGTATATAGAATACTATCCTGACACTTCCCTCCTGAGGGGGAGGGGGGTTGAAAAGGGAGGGTGGAAGGAAATTTTGAAACTTGGAAATATGCATGTATAAATGGATGAAAATAAATAATAAATTTGTAAAAAAAACAATTTCTACCTCCTCCAGAAAACTTCTCAAAATTGATGTGATGGATGGCTTTGTGGATAAATGAAAATGTTTATAATCTTGTGAAGAAAAACTCAAACCTCTAGAAAAATATCTGGTTCAGAACAAAAGTTCTCAATGGATAATATTAACTAAAAATCACACTTTATTTATTCATTGTCTTCAAACAAAAGAATGCATAAACACAAAAATGCATAAGTGAACATTCATGAAGAATCAAAACATAATAAATTATAAATGCTGCTATACTTTCCTGGAAGGTTGAGAGTTTTAAGCATATTGTTGAATAGTTATTTTACATTTCACCTTAACTTCTGAATTCTCTACAAAAGTCTTTGCATTTCTAGGCAATTTGACAATACTGGTTATAGATAGTACTCATCCTTCTTCCCATAGTCTTTTCTCACCTCAAGGCTTTAGTAGTTGTAGATAAAGTACCTCTCACTCTGGTTGAGGATGCTCCTAGCATGTTCAAATTTCTCCTACTCACAAAGTGACCTCAGATATTGGAAATGTTTGTCTTAGGATTCTTGTTCATTCATTTCTAATCAAACAAAGAAACAAAAACCAGAAAGGGCAACTTCAATTCTGAGATTTAATCTGAGGTTCTTTTCAGGAAGAATATGTGCTTCAATTGCCATTTGCTGAGATATGCCAAATAACTAGGATAAGGGTATAAGGCACCAGTGCCATTTTTCACTCCACCAGGTAGGAATTTATATAATTATAATTTAGGTGATAAAATAATTATATAGATTTGTTACCAGTATTAATGTCTGGACCTAAGAAATGTCACTTGACTTTAACTTACAAGGACATCTCAAATGTGATGCCACAGGGATTTTTCTTGATTTTGTTTTTAAGAATTTTTTTATCAGTAATTTAGGTAACTAAATTAGCTAACTAAATTTTCTGGCTAGTAGCAACAGAATGAATAAATTTTGTCAAATTTTCAGATAAGGAAAGGCTTAAGTAAATGGATAGATAGGTAAATTTAATAAAATATTTAGATGTAATGGAAGATGTATTAAATGTTTACCATAAACTATAAAGTAATAGCTAACACACTGGATAACAGCTTCATGATTCCAAGAAACCTTGTGAGGTTTTAGGTGGTATTGAATAAGATGACAAGTATTAGTAATAAATATAAAGTATTGCACCTAAGTTCAAAAACTCCATTCCATCAGTACTAAATGAGTTCATAAGAAAAAAAAAACTTTGCTGAATTTGACAGTATGCAAGCCATTAGGAGTTGATTATTAAATGATAGTCAAAAAAATAAAAAAATGCAAACTACCATAATCTCAGATTTATTTAGACCTTTAGTGTCCAGACTAGAGTAATGATGATTCATTTGAATTCTGCCTTGGGCAGACTAACACACATTTTTAATGAATATTATAGACAATTTATATTTATTGTTTAATTGGCAGATTGATTGACAATTGCCCTCAACTTCTATTATCTCACAAAAGTTAATAAAATTTTTGAAAATGCTCCAAAGAAGCAAGAAAGTTTAAAAGCCTAGACTTCATTCCAGAAGAATGTAGTTTGCAGGAAATGGGAATGTTCTTCCTGGGTAGGAGGGAGAAGGAGAAAAATATGGATTACATGATATTTATCTTTAAGTATATGAAGGGGTATCAAATAGAAGATGGGGGGAAAATCCTTTATATTTCTGACATCAAAAGACAGAGCAAGTAACATGGTCTAGACATGAAAAGAGAGCCATTTTTTAATAAGAAAAAAATGAACAATTAGAACCTTTCAAAAGTGGAATATTCTTAATAAGGTTATAGTAAGGCCCTTTGTATTGGAAGTTTTCAACAAAAACTCTGTAGAATGGGCAGCTAGGTGACACAGTGGATATAGTCTCAGCTCTGGAGTCAGGCAGACCTGAGTGCAAATCCAGTATCAAAGAATAATTACCTAGCTGTGTGACCTTGGACAAATCATTTAACCCCAGTGCCTTGCAAAAAAAAATAATTAAAAGAATCACTACAGATAACTTTCACAATATATTTCATGAGACTTCTTTTTAAGGTAAAAAATGGACTGCCATTTTCCTGTAATATTTCTAGCTCTGAAATTAGGAGATGAAAAGTAATTTTTTAAAAATTGTATAAATATACTGAGGATCATTGCATTTTGACCATCCCACTCACTATCTTATGTTCTTAATTTTGATCCTAATTCCAATAGATAAGGTAATATGGACAATAGTTCCAGGAAACTTCATCTGCCTATAAGTTTTCTGGTTGATTCTGAGAGGTCTGCGATTGTCAGACATTGTAGAGTTTTATAAGAAATAGATAAAAGAAGCTGGAATCTTATACATATACATATACATCAGTAGAAGATAAACTGATATTAACTACCTTTGAATATGTTAATGTTGAATGAGTCATATAAGAATTATCACAGGAGTTAATGTATTCCCTTTGGAGTCAGGGGCTCTGATAAACAAATTGAACAATTATTTTAGTTATATCTTTTCTATTTATCTCCCTTTCTTTCTCTAAGGGGAAGAATCTAGTCTAACAAACTATATCAACTACTCTAATCTACTCTTCTCTAATAAGTCTTTAAAAAAGAGACAATCAGTTAACTTGTTCATTTTTCTTCCTTTTACTCTTTTTCTTTTTTTGTTAAATGGTTTATTTTCTGAATAATATGCATTTTTAGTTGATCAACAGCATTGAAAAGGACATTAATTAGGAATACATTAATATTACAAGGACGCGTTTGTCACTATTAGTTAAATTGAATTGTTTGTGACTCAAAATCTGGGAAAGAAAGAAGAGTCTTCATCAAAAACTATAGTTGTCAATTTTTGAAGGGAGCGGGAGTGATTTTGAGGGAAGGTTGTACATATGCAGCAAATATTCTTAACCTTAACATTGAAATTTTCACTTTTGCCTTTCATTTCTTTTTGAAAAATGCAATTTTATTTTATTCATTTTCTTATTGTATTCCTTTTCCCCTTCCAGAGAATCATTCTTTTTTTTAAATTGTTTTTTTAGAATTTTACAATTTTTCTCCCCATCTCAATTTCTTCCCCCCACCCCCACAGAAAGCAGTCTGATGTCTTTATATTGCTTCCATGCTATACATTGATCAAAATTGAATGTATTGAGAGAGAAATCGTATCATTAAGGCAAAAATACAATATAAGAGATAACAAAATTACATAAGATACTTTTAAAAAATTAAAGGCTATAGCCTTTGGTCATTGTTTAAACCTGCAAAATTCTTTTTTTTTGGATACAGATGGTATTCTCAAATTGCATATACCCTAAAATTGCCCCCAATTATTACACTGATGAAATGAGCAAGTCCAGTAAGGTTGATCAACACCCCCATGTTGCTTTGGGCTGTACAATGTTCTTTTGGATCGGCTCTTCTTGCTCAGCATCAGTTCATTAAAATCCTTCAATCTTCTCTGAATTTCCAACCCTCCGGGTTTCGAAAAGAACAATAGTGTTCCTTAACTTAAATATGCCAAAATTTGTTCAGTCATTCTCCAATTGATGGATGTTCACTCAATTTCAAATTCTTTGCCAACTCAAACAAGGCTGCCATGAATATTTTTGTACAAGTGATTTTTTACCCTTTTTCATGACCTCTTCAGGGTATAGACCCAGTAATGGTATTGCTGGATCAAAGGGTATGTTCATTTTTATTGCCCATTGAGAGTAATTCTAAATTGCTCTCCAGAAAGGCTGGATGAGTTCACAGCTCCACCAACAATGAATTAGTGTCCTAGATTTCCTGCATCTTTTCCAACATTGATCACTACCCCTTCTGGTCATATTGGCCAGTCTGAGAGATGCAAGGTGTTACCTCAGTGATGTTTTAATTTGCATTTCTCCAATAAGTAATAATTTAGAGCAATTTTATATGATTATGGATTGCATTGATTTTCTCACTTGTAAATTGCCTCTGCTTATCCTTTGACCATTAATCAATTGGCGAAAGGCTTTTTTTAAATAAATTTGACTCAGTTCTCTAAATATTTTCGAAATGAGTCCTTTGTCAGAAATATTAGTTGTAAAAAATGATTCCCATTTTACATTTCTTTTGATCTTGGTTACAGTGGTTTTATTCATGGAAAAGCTTTTTGAATTTAATGTAATTAAATTCATTCTGTTTGTTTTTAATGATGTTCACCATCTCTTCCTTAGTCAAAAACTGTTTCCCTTTCCATATATCTCATAGGTAAACTATTCTTTCATCTCCTGGTTTGCTTATAATATTGTCTTTTATGTATAAATCCTATACCATTTTGAGCACATATGTTGTTAGGACAATAACAATAAATTTCAATGTGGGACATAATGAAATAAGAGGAGATAGTGACAACAGCATAGCTTCTGCATTAATAAAGTGACAAATGTGTAACTGGGGTGGAGCAATTCTTCGGTGCTCAAATCTGTAGTAGGAGTATAGAGGGAAAATTTGATTAGGAGTAAAGGATCATCCATATCCTATCTCTACTTGACTTCTAATTGCCTATACATATTTTAAAAATGTTAGAAAATTGCATTTGATTAAAGTATAATCACTAAAATTCCATAACTTACCATATAAATTTGCCTTATGATCATGAACCAAGGTTATACAATTGCATTTTCTTGTTAACTTGAATTCCCTTAGGAAAAGATAATCAGGCTAAACATCCCAGAAATGAAATCCTAAGCACTGGATCCAATGAATCAAATGAGTCTTCAGAGGACTCTGAGATCCGCCTAGTTAAAAGTCATTCCAGGTCTGATTGAATTTTAGGTTCAAGTTGGAAAGGTTTATTTCAGTCAACATAAAATATAAACAAAACTTTAAGAGGAAGACCCAAAAGATGTTTCTTTAGTACAAATAAATTCTACAATCTCAGATAGTGAACACTTATAGTTCAAACAATTGATATAATTCACAAATTTTAAAAGATCTGTCTGTCAAAGAAAAATGCAAACTGAACAATTAATATGTTTTCAAATTGTTCTCAAATTTTAGGTCAGGCATGTAACAGATAAATGAAAAGGCTATATTTATTCCTGATGCCTTTAGTATTATTCTTTCTGAATTCAGATCTTTTGAGTTCTCTCAAAGCTCTTTGGTACCAAAACTCCTAATGTCATGATCAATTTCAATCTTTCTTCATTCAGTCCTTCATCAGCATCAGCTAAATGGTCATTATGACTTTTAAAATGTGGACAACAAATTTTAATGGTGGTCTTTAGAAAAGTAAACTTTACCTTGACTTTTTTGTTTAAAATGTCTCTGCATTTTGATTAAATACTCTCAGTTACAATGTGCCTAACAACAACATCCTTAATCAGTTATAATAAATCCTTTTACAAGTGAATTTGTGCTTTGGAAAGGTGATGCACTCTGATTCAGGGCAAAGGTTTTATGCTTTGGGAATTAATTAGTTTTGATCATACTTATTCATCATTTGCTTTTATAAAAGTCACAACTCTGTATGAAAGGTGCTTTATTCTACCTTTATAAAAATTATTATTGTTGTCACTTCTATAAATAGTGGTTATATCAATATGGATATATTGGTTATATCAATGGTTATATCAAGACACCAATGGCATGTGATTTTGTT